>NW_027066847.1:0-16690 GCF_032884065.1 Artemia franciscana
TGAAATAGGAAAAGAGCCTTTAATCACATTCTTTACCATTTGCAATCATAAAATAGTCTAATATCTTCATTTTTTCAACATACGTAGATATTACCCTCGAAAACTAAAACTTTTGACATAGGAAAAGAGCCTTTAATCACATTCTTTACCATGTGCAATCATAAAATTGTCTAATATCTTCATTTTTTCAACATACGTAGCTATTACCCTCGAAAACTAAAACTTTTGAAATAGGAAAAGAGCCATTAATCACATTCTTTACCATGTGCAATCATAAAATTGTTTAATATCTTCATTTTTTCAACATATGTAGCTATTACCCTCGAAAACCAAAACTTTTGAAATAGGAAAAGAGCCTTTAATCACATTCTTTACCATTTGCAATCATAAAATAGTCTAATATCTTCATTTTTTCAACATACGTAGCTATTACCCTCGAAAACTAAAACTTTTGAAATAGGAAAAGAGCCTTTAATCACATTCTTTAAAATGTGCAATCATAAGATAGTTTAATATCTTCATTTTTTCAACATACGTAGCTATTACCCTCGAAAACTAAAACTTTTGAAATAGGAAAAGAGCCTTTATTCACATTCTTTACTATGTGCAATCATAAAATAGTCTAATATCTTCATTTTTTCAACATACGTAGCTATTACCCTCGAAAACTAAAACTTTTGAAATAGCAAAAGAGCCTTTAATCACATTCTTTACCATGTGCAATCATAAAATTGTCTAATATCTTCATTTTTTCCACAGACAAAGCTCTTACCCTCGAAAACTAAAACTTTTGAAATAGGAAAAGAGCCTTTAACCACATTCTTTACCATTTGCAATCATAAAATAGCCTAATATCTTCATTTTTTCCACAGGCAAAGCTATTACCCTCGAAAACTAAAACTTTTGACATAGGAAAAGAGCCTTTAATCACATTCTTTAACATGTACAATCATAAAATAGTCTAATATCTTCATTTTTTCCACAGACAAAGCTATTACCCTCGAAAACTAAAACTTTTGACATAGGAAAAGAGCCTTTAATCACATTCTTTACCATTTGCAATCGTAAAATAGTCTAATATCTTTATTTTTTCAACATACGCAGCTATTACCCTCGAAAACTAAAGCTTTTCAAATAGGAAAAGAGCCTTTAATCACATTCTTTACTATTTGCAATCATAAAATTGTCTAATATCTTCAATTTTTCAACATACGTAGCTATTACCCTCGAAAACTAAAACTTTTGAAATAGGAAAAGAGCCTTTAATCACATTCTTTACCATTTGCAATCATAAAATAGTCTAATATCTTCATTTTTTTCAACATACGTAGCTATTACGCTCGAAAACTAAAACTTTTGAAATAGGAAAAGAGCCTTTAATCACCTTTTTTACCATTTGCAATCATAAAATAGTCTAATATCTTCATTTTTTCAACATACATAGCTCTTACCCTCGAAAACTAAAACTTTTGAAATATGAAAAGAGCCTTTAATCACATTCTTTACCATGTGCAATCATAAAATTGTCTAATATCTTCATTTTTTCCACAGACAAAGCTCTTACCCTCGAAAACTAAAACTTTTGAAATAGGAAAAGAGCCTTTAATCACATTCTTTACCATTTGCAATCATAAAATAGTCTAATATCTTCATTTTTTCCACAGGCAAAGCTATTACCCTCGAAAACTAAAACTTTTGACATAGGAAAAGAGCCTTTAATCACATTCTTTACCATGTACAATCATAAAATAGTCTAATATCTTCATTTTTTCCACAGACATAGCTATTACCCTCGAAAACTAAAACTTTTGACATAGGAAAAGAGCCTTTAATCACATTCTTTACCATTTGCAATCGTAAAATAGTCTAATATCTTTATTTTTTCAACATACGCAGCTATTACCCTCGAAAACTAAAACTTTTGAAATAGGAAAAGAGCCTTTAATCACATTCTTTACTATTTGCAATCATAAAATAGTCTAATATCTTTATTTTTTTCAACATACGCAGCTATTACCCTCGAAAACTAAAACTTTTGAAATAGGAAAAGAGCCTTTAATCACATTCTTTACCATTTGCAATCGTAAAATAGTCTAATATCTTTATTTTTTCAACATACGCAGCTATTACCCTCGAAAACTAAAACTTTTGAAATAGGAAAAGAGCCTTTAATCACATTCTTTACTATTTGCAATCATAAAATTTTCTAATATCTTCAATTTTTCAACATACGTAGCTATTACCCTCGAAAACTAAAACTTTTGAAATTGGAAAAGAGCCTTTAATCACATTATTTACCATTTGCAATCATAAAATAGTCTAATATCTTCATTTTTTCAACATACGGAGCTATTACCCTCGAAAACTAAAACTTTTGAAATAGGAAAAGAGCCTTTAATCACCTTCTTTACCATTTGCAATCATAAAATAGTCTAATATCTTCATTTTTTCAACATACGTAGCTCTTACCCTCGAAAACTAAAACTTTTGAAATATGAAAAGATCCTTTAATCACATTCTTTACCATTTGCAATCATAAAATAGTCTAATATCTTCATTTTTTCAACATACGTAGCTATTACCCTCGAAAACTAAAACTTTTGAAATAGGAAAAGAGCCTTTAATCACATTCTTTACCATTTGCAATCATAAAATAGTCTAATATCTTCATTTTTTCAACATACGTAGCTATTACCCTCGAAAACTAAAACTTTTGAAATAGGAAAAGAGCCTCTAATCACATTCTTTACCATGTGCAATCATAAAATAGTCTAATATCTTCATTTTTTCAACATACGTAGCTATTACCATCGAAAACTAAAACTTTTGACATAGGAAAAGAGCCTTTAATCACATTCTTTACCATTTGCAGTCATAAAATAGTCTAATATCTTCATTTTTTCAACATACGTAGCTATTACCCTCGAAAGCTAAAATTTTTGACATAGGAAAAGAGCCTTTAATCACATTCTTTACCATGTGCAATCATAAAATTGTCTAATATCTTCATTTTTTCCACAGACCTAGCTATTACCCTCGAAAACTAAAACTTTTGAAATAGGAAAAGAGCCTTTAATCACATTCTTAACCATTTGTAATCATAAAATAGTCTAATATCTTCATTTTTTCAACATACGTAGCTATTACCTTCGAAAACTAAAACTTTTGAAATAGGAAAAGAGCCTTTAATCACATTCTTTACCATTTGCAATCATAAAATAGTCTAATATCTTCATTTTTCAACATACGTAGCTATTACCCTCGAAAACTAAAGCTATTGAAATAGGAAAAGAGCCTTTAATCACATTCTTTACCATTTGCAATCATAAAATAGTCTAATATCTTCATTTTTTAAACATACGTAGCTATTACCCTCGAAAACTAAAACTTTTGAAATAGGAAAAGAGCCTTTAATCACATTCTTTACCATGTGCAATCATAAAATTGTCTAATATCTTCAATTTTTCAACATACGTAGCTATTACCCTCGAAAACTAAAACTTTTGAAATAGGAAAAGAGCCTTTAATCACATTCTTTACCATGTGCAATCATAAAATTGTCTAATATCTTCATTTTTTCAACATACGTAGCTATTACCCTCGAAAACTAAAACTTTTGAAATAGGAAAAGAGCCTTTAATCACATTCTTTACCATTTGCAATCATAAAATAGTCTAATATCTTCAATTTTTCAACATACGTAGCTATTACCCTCGAAAACTAAAACTTTTGAAATAGGAAAAGAGCCTTTAATCACATTCTTTACCATGTGCAATCATAAAATTGTCTAATATCTTCATTTTTTCAACATACGTAGCTATTATCCTCGAAAACTAAAACTTTTGAAATAGGACAAGAGCCTTTAATCACATTCTTTACCAAGTTTTCGAGGGTAATAGCTACGTATGTTGAAAAAATGAAGATATTAGACTATTTTATGATTGCACATGGTAAAGAATGTGATTAAAGGCTCTTTTCCTATTTCAAAAGTTTTAGTTTTCGAGGGTAATAGCTACGTATGTTGAAAAAATGAAGATATTAGACTATTTTATGATTGCACATGGTAAAGAATGTGATTAAAGGCTCTTTTCCTATGTCAAAAGCTTTAGTTTTCGAGGGTAATAGCTACGTATGTTGAAAAAATGAGCCTTTAATCACATTCTTTACCATTTGTAATCATAAAATAGTCTAATATCTTCATTTTTCAACATACGTAGCTATTACCCTCGAAAACTAAAACTTTTGAAATAGGACAAGAGCCTTTAATCACATTCTTTACCATGTGCAATCATAAAAGAGTCTAATATCTTCATTTTTTCCACAGACCTAGCAATTACCCTCGAAAACTAAAACTTTTGAAATAGGAAAAGAGCCTTTAATCCAATTCTTTACCATTTGCAATCATAAAATAGTCTAATATCTTCATTTTTTCAACATACGTAGCTATTACCCTCGAAAACTAAAACTTTTGAAATAGGAAAAGAGCCTTTATTCACATTCTTTACCATTTGCAATCATAAAATAGTCTAATATCTTCATTTTTTCCACATACGTAGCTATTACCCCCCGAAAACTAAAACTTTTGAAATAGGAAAAGAGCCTTTAATCACATTCTTTACCATTTGCAATCGTAAAATAGTCTAATATCTTTATTTTTTCAACATACGCAGCTATTACCCTCGAAAACTAAAACTTTTGAAATAGGAAAAGAGCCTTTAATCACATTCTTTACTATTTGCAATCATAAAATTTTCTAATATCTTCAATTTTTCAACATACGTAGCTATTACCCTCGAAAACTAAAACTTTTGAAATAGGAAAAGAGCCTTTAATCACATTATTTACCATTTGCAATCATAAAATAGTCTAATATCTTCATTTTTTCAACATACGGAGCTATTACCCTCGAAAACTAAAACTTTTGAAATAGGAAAAGAGCCTTTAATCACCTTCTTTACCATTTGCAATCATAAAATAGTCTAATATCTTCATTTTTTCAACATACGTAGCTCTTACCCTCGAAAACTAAAACTTTTGAAATATGAAAAGATCCTTTAATCACATTCTTTACCATTTGCAATCATAAAATAGTCTAATATCTTCATTTTTTCAACATACGTAGCTATTACCCTCGAAAACTAAAACTTTTGAAATAGGAAAAGAGCCTTTAATCACATTCTTTACCATTTGCAATCATAAAATAGTCTAATATCTTCATTTTTTCAACATACGTAGCTATTACCCTCGAAAACTAAACTTTTGAAATAGGAAATGAGCCTTTAATCACATTCTTTACCATGTGCAATCATAAAATAGTCTAATATCTTCATTTTTTTCAACATACGTAGCTATTACCATCGAAAACTAAAACTTTTGACATAGGAAAAGAGCCTTTAATCACATTCTTTACCATTTGCAGTCATAAAATAGTCTAATATCTTCATTTTTTCAACATACGTAGTTATTACCCCTCGAAAGCTAAAATTTTTGACATAGGAAAAGAGCCTTTAATCACATTCTTTACCATGTGCAATCATAAAATTGTCTAATATCTTCATTTTTTAAACATACGTAGCTATTACCCTCGAAAACTAAAACTTTTGAAATAGGAAAAGAGCCTTTAATCACATTCTTTACCATTTGCAATCATAAAATTGTCTAATATCTTCAATTTTTCAACATACGTAGCTATTACCCTCGAAAACTAAAACTTTTGAAATAGGAAAAGAGCCTTTAATCACATTCTTTACCATGTGCAATCATAAAATTGTCTAATATCTTCATTTTTTCAACATACATAGCTATTACCCTCGAAAACTAAAACTTTTGAAATAGGAAAAGAGCCTTTAATCACATTCTTTACCATTTGCAATCATAAAATAGTCTAATATCTTCATTTTTTCAACATACGTAGCTATTATCCTCGAAAACTAAAACTTTTGAAATAGGACAAGAGCCTTTAATCACATTCTTTACCAAGTTTTCGAGGGTAATAGCTACGTATGTTGAAAAAATGAAGATATTAGACTATTTTATGATTGCACATGGTAAAGAATGTGATTAAAGGCTCTTTTGAAGATATTGAAGATATTAGAAAATTTTATGATTGCAAATAGTAAAGAATGTGATTAAAGGCTCTTTTCCTATTTCAAAAGTTTTAGTTTTCGAGGGTAATAGCTGCGTATGTTGAAAAAATAAAGATATTAGACTATTTTACGATTGCAAATGGTAAAGAATGTGATTAAAGGCTCTTTTCCTATTTCAAAAGTTTTAGTTTTCGGGGGTAATAGCTACGTATGTGGAAAAAATGAAGATATTAGACTATTTTATGATTGCAAATGGTAAAGAATGTAAATAAAGGCTCTTTTCCTATTTCAAAAGTTTTAGTTTTCGAGGGTAATAGCTACGTATGTTGAAAAAATGAAGATATTAGACTATTTTATGATTGCAAATGGTAAAGAATGTGATTAAAGGCTCTTTTCCTATTTCAAAAGTTTTAGTTTTCGAGGGTAATTGCTAGGTCTGTGGAAAAAATGAAGATATTAGACTCTTTTATGATTGCACATGGTAAAGAATGTGATTAAAGGCTCTTGTCCTATTTCAAAAGTTTTAGTTTTCGAGGGTAATAGCTACGTATGTTGAAAAAATGAAGATATTAGACTATTTTATGATTGCACATGGTAAAGAATGTGATTAAAGGCTCTTTTCCTATGTCAAAAGCTTTAGTTTTCGAGGGTAATAGCTACGTATGTTGAAAAAATGAGCCTTTAATCACATTCTTTACCATTTGTAATCATAAAATAGTCTAATATCTTCATTTTTCAACATACGTAGCTATTACCCTCGAAAACTAAAACTTTTGAAATAGGACAAGAGCCTTTAATCACATTCTTTACCATGTGCAATCATAAAAGAGTCTAATATCTTCATTTTTTCCACAGACCTAGCAATTACCCTCGAAAACTAAAACTTTTGAAATAGGAAAAGAGCCTTTAATCACATTCTTTACCATTTGCAATCATAAAATAGTCTAATATCTTCATTTTTTCAACATACGTAGCTATTACCCTCGAAAACTAAAACTTTTGAAATAGGAAAAGAGCCTTTATTCACATTCTTTACCATTTGCAATCATAAAATAGTCTAATATCTTCATTTTTTCCACATACGTAGCTATTACCCCCCGAAAACTAAAACTTTTGAAATAGGAAAAGAGCCTTTAATCACATTCTTTACCATTTGCAATCGTAAAATAGTCTAATATCTTTATTTTTTCAACATACGCAGCTATTACCCTCGAAAACTAAACTTTTGAAATAGGAAAAGAGCCTTTAATCACATTCTTTACTATTTGCAATCATAAAATTTTCTAATATCTTCAATTTTTCAACATACGTAGCTATTACCCTCGAAAACTAAAACTTTTGAAATAGGAAAAGAGCCTTTAATCACATTATTTACCATTTGCAATCATAAAATAGTCTAATATCTTCATTTTTTCAACATACGGAGCTATTACCCTCGAAAACTAAAACTTTTGAAATAGGAAAAGAGCCTTTAATCACCTTCTTTACCATTTGCAATCATAAAATAGTCTAATATCTTCATTTTTTCAACATACGTAGCTCTTACCCTCGAAAACTAAAACTTTTGAAATATGAAAAGATCCTTTAATCACATTCTTTACCATTTGCAATCATAAAATAGTCTAATATCTTCATTTTTTCAACATACGTAGCTATTACCCTCGAAAACTAAAACTTTTGAAATAGGAAAAGAGCCTTTAATCACATTCTTTACCATTTGCAATCATAAAATAGTCTAATATCTTCATTTTTTCAACATACGTAGCTATTACCCTCGAAAACTAAAACTTTTGAAATAGGAAAAGAGCCTCTAATCACATTCTTTACCATGTGCAATCATAAAATAGTCTAATATCTTCATTTTTTCAACATACGTAGCTATTACCATCGAAAACTAAAACTTTTGACATAGGAAAAGAGCCTTTAATCACATTCTTTACCATTTGCAGTCATAAAATAGTCTAATATCTTCATTTTTTTCAACATACGTAGCTATTACCCTCGAAAGCTAAAATTTTTGACATAGGAAAAGAGCCTTTAATCACATTCTTTACCATGTGCAATCATAAAATTGTCTAATATCTTCATTTTTTAAACATACGTAGCTATTACCCTCGAAAACTAAAACTTTTGAAATAGGAAAAGAGCCTTTAATCACATTCTTTACCATGTGCAATCATAAAATTGTCTAATATCTTCAATTTTTCAACATACGTAGCTATTACCCTCGAAAACTAAAACTTTTGAAATAGGAAAAGAGCCTTTAATCACATTCTTTACCATGTGCAATCATAAAATTGTCTAATATCTTCATTTTTTCAACATACATAGCTATTACCCTCGAAAACTAAAACTTTTGAAATAGGAAAAGAGCCTTTAATCACATTCTTTACCATTTGCAATCATAAAATAGTCTAATATCTTCATTTTTTCAACATACGTAGCTATTATCCTCGAAAACTAAAACTTTTGAAATAGGACAAGAGCCTTTAATCACATTCTTTACCAAGTTTTCGAGGGTAATAGCTACGTATGTTGAAAAAATGAAGATATTAGACTATTTTATGATTGCACATGGTAAAGAATGTGATTAAAGGCTCTTTGAAGATATTGAAGATATTAGAAAATTTTATGATTGCAAATGGTAAAGAATGTGATTAAAGGCTCTTTTCCTATTTCAAAAGTTTTAGTTTTAGAGGGTAATAGCTGCGTATGTTGAAAAAATAAAGATATTAGACTATTTTACGATTGCAAATGGTAAAGAATGTGATTAAAGGCTCTTTTCCTATTTCAAAAGTTTTAGTTTTCGGGGGTAATAGCTACGTATGTGGAAAAAATGAAGATATTAGACTATTTTATGATTGCAAATGGTAAAGAATGTAAATAAAGGCTCTTTTCCTATTTCAAAAGTTTTAGTTTTCGAGGGTAATAGCTACGTATGTTGAAAAAATGAAGATATTAGACTATTTTATGATTGCAAATGGTAAAGAATGTGATTAAAGGCTCTTTTCCTATTTCAAAAGTTTTAGTTTTCGAGGGTAATTGCTAGGTCTGTGGAAAAAATGAAGATATTAGACTATTTTATGATTGCACATGGTAAAGAATGTGATTAAAGGCTCTTGTCCTATTTCAAAAGTTTTAGTTTTCGAGGGTAATAGCTACGTATGTTGAAAAAATGAAGATATTAGACTATTTTATGATTGCAAATGGTAAAGAATGTGATTAAAGGCTCTTTTCCTATGTCAAAAGCTTTAGTTTTCGAGGGTAATTGCTACGTATGTTGAAAAAATGAGCCTTTAATCACATTCTTTACCATTTGTAATCATAAAATAGTCTAATATCTTCATTTTTTCAACATACGTAGCTATTACCCTCGAAAACTAAAACTTTTGAAATAGGACAAGAGCCTTTAATCACATTCTTTACCATGTGCAATCATAAAAGAGTCTAATATCTTCATTTTTTCCACAGACCTAGCAATTACCCTCGAAAACTAAAACTTTTGAAATAGGAAAAGAGCCTTTAATCACATTCTTTACCATTTGCAATCATAAAATAGTCTAATATCTTCATTTTTTCAACATACGTAGCTATTACCCTCGAAAACTAAAACTTTTGAAATAGGAAAAGAGCCTTTATTCACATTCTTTACCATTTGCAATCATAAAATAGTCTAATATCTTCATTTTTTCCACATACGTAGCTATTACCCCCGAAAACTAAAACTTTTGAAATAGGAAAAGAGCCTTTAATCACATTCTTTACCATGTGCAATCGTAAAATTGTCTAATATCTTCATTTTTTCAACATACGTAGCTATTACCCTCGAAAATTAAAACTTTTGAAATAGTAAAAGAGCCTTTAATCACATTCTTTACCATGTGCAATCATAAAATGGTCTAATATCTTCATTTTTTCAACACACGTAGCTATTACCCTCGAAAACTAAAACTTTTGAAATAGGAAAAAAGCCTTTAATCACATTCTTTACCATGTGCAATCATAAAAATGTCTAATATCTTCATTTTTTCAACATACATAGCTCTTACCCTCGAAAACTAAAACTTTTGAAATATGAAAAGAGCCTTTAATCACATTCTTTACCATGTGCAATCATAAAATTGTCTAATATCTTCATTTTTTCCACAGACAAAGCTCTTACCCTCGAATACTAAAACTTTTGAAATAGGAAAAGAGCCTTTAATCACATTCTTTACCATTTGCAATCATAAAATAGTCTAATATCTTCATTTTTTCCACAGGCAAAGCTATTACCCTCGAAAACTAAAACTTTTGACATAGGAAAAGAGCCTTTAATCACATTCTTTACCATGTACAATCATAAAATAGTCTAATATCTTCATTTTTTCCACAGACATAGCTATTACCCTCGAAAACTAAAACTTTTGAAATAGGAAAAGAGCCTTTAATCACATTCTTTACCACGTGCAATCATAGAATAGTCTAATATCTTCATTTTTTCCACAGACAAAGCTATTACCCTCGAAAACTAAAACTTTTGACATAGGAAAAGAGCCTTTAATCACATTCTTTACCATTTGCAATCGTAAAATAGTCTAATATCTTTATTTTTTCAACATACGCAGCTATTACCCTCGAAAACTAAAACTTTTGAAATAGGAAAAGAGCCTTTAATCACATTCTTTACTATTTGCAATCATAAAATTGTCTAATATCTTCAATTTTTCAACATACGTAGCTATTACCCTCGAAAACTAAAACTTTTGAAATAGGAAAAGAGCCTTTAATCACATTATTTACCATTTGCAATCATAAAATAGTCTAATATCTTCATTTTTTCAACATACGGAGCTATTACCCTCGAAAACTAAAACTTTTGAAATAGGAAAAGAGCCTTTAATCACCTTCTTTACCATTTGCAATCATAAAATAGTCTAATATCTTCATTTTTTCAACATACGTAGCTCTTACCCTCGAAAACTAAAACTTTTGAAATATGAAAAGATCCTTTAATCACATTCTTTACCATTTGCAATCATAAAATAGTCTAATATCTTCATTTTTTCAACATACGTAGCTATTACCCTCGAAAACTAAAACTTTTGAAATAGGAAAAGAGCCTTTAATCACATTCTTTACCATGTGCAATCATAAAATAGTCTAATATCTTCATTTTTTCAACATACGTAGCTATTACCCTCGAAAACTAAAACTTTTGAAATAGGAAAAGAGCCTTTAATCACATTCTTTACCATTTGCAATCATAAAATAGTCTAATATCTTCATTTTTTCAACATACGTAGCTATTACCCTCGAAAACTAAAACTTTTGAAATAGGACAAGAGCCTTTAATCACATTCTTTACCAAGTTTTCGAGGGTAATAGCTACGTATGTTGAAAAAATGAAGATATTAGACTATTTTATGATTGCACATGGTAAAGAATGTGATTAAAGGCTCTTTTCCTATTTCAAAAGTTTTAGTTTTCGAAGGTAATAGCTACGTATGTTGAAAAAATGTAAATATTAGACTATTTTATGATTGCAAATGGTAAAGAATGTGATTAAAGGCTCTTTTCCTATTTCAAAAGTTTTAGTTTTCGAGGGTAATAGCTACGTATGTTGAAAAAATGAAGATATTAGACTATTTTATGATTGCAAATGGTAAAGAATGTGATTAAAGGCTCTTTTCCTATTTCAAAAGTCTTAGTTTTCGAGGGTAATAGCTACGTATGTTGAAAAAATGAAGATATTAGACTATTTTATGATTGCACATGGTAAAGAATGTGATTAAAGGCTCTTTTCCTATGTCAAAAGCTTTAGTTTTCGAGGGTAATAGCTACGTATGTTGAAAAAATGAGCCTTTAATCACATTCTTTACCATTTGTAATCATAAAATAGTCTAATATCTTCATTTTTTCAACATACGTAGCTATTACCCTCGAAAACTAAAACTTTTGAAATAGGACAAGAGCCTTTAATCACATTCTTTACCATGTGCAATCATAAAAGAGTCTAATATCTTCATTTTTTCCACAGACCTAGCTATTACCCTCGAAAACTAAAACTTTTGAAATAGGAAAAGAGCCTTTAATCACATTCTTTACCATTTGCAATCATAAAATAGTCTAATATCTTCATTTTTTCAACATACGTAGCTATTACCCTCGAAAACTAAAACTTTTGAAATAGGAAAAGAGCCTTTATTCACATTCTTTACCATTTGCAATCATAAAATAGTCTAATATCTTCATTTTTTCCACATACGTAGCTATTACCCCCGAAAACTAAAACTTTTGAAATAGGAAAAGAGCCTTTAATCACATTCTTTACCATGTGCAATCGTAAAATTGTCTAATATCTTCATTTTTTCAACATACGTAGCTATTACCCTCGAAAATTAAAACTTTTGAAATAGTAAAAGAGCCTTTAATCACATTCTTTACCATGTGCAATCATAAAATGGTCTAATATCTTCATTTTTTCAACATACGTAGCTATTACCCTCGAAAACTAAAACTTTTGAAATAGGAAAAAAGCCTTTAATCACATTCTTTACCATGTGCAATCATAAAAATGTCTAATATCTTCATTTTTTCAACATACATAGCTCTTACCCTCGAAAACTAAAACTTTTGAAATATAAAAAGAGCCTTTAATCACATTCTTTACCATGTGCAATCATAAAATTGTCTAATATCTTCATTTTTTCCACAGACAAAGCTCTTACCATCGAAAACTAAAACTTTTGAAATAGGAAAAGAGCCTTTAATCACATTCTTTACCATTTGCAATCATAAAATTGTCTAATATCTTCATTTTTTCCACAGGCAAAGCTATTACCCTCGAAAACTAAAACTTTTGACATAGGAAAAGAGCCTTTAATCACATTCTTTACCATGTACAATCATAAAATAGTCTAATATCTTCATTTTTTCCACAGACATAGCTATTACCCTCGAAAATTAAAACTTTTGAAATAGTAAAAGAGCCTTTAATCACATTCTTTACCATGTGCAATCATAAAATGGTCTAATATCTTCATTTTTTCAACATACGTAGCTATTACCCTCGAAAGCTAAAACTTTTGAAGTAGGAAAAAAGCCTTTAATCACATTCTTTACCATGTGCAATCATAAAAATGTCTAATATCTTCATTTTTTCAACATACATAGCTCTTACCCTCGAAAACTAAAACTTTTGAAATATGAAAAGAGCCTTTAATCACATTCTTTACCATGTGCAATCATAAAATTGTCTAATATCTTCATTTTTTCCACAGACAAAGCTCTTACCCTCGAATACTAAAACTTTTGAAATAGGAAAAGAGCCTTTAATCACATTCTTTACCATTTGCAATCATAAAATAGTCTAATATCTTCATTTTTTCCACAGGCAAAGCTATTACCCTCGAAAACTAAAACTTTTGACATAGGAAAAGAGCCTTTAATCACATTCTTTACCATGTACAATCATAAAATAGTCTAATATCTTCATTTTTTCCACAGACATAGCTATTACCCTCGAAAACTAAAACTTTTGAAATAGGAAAAGAGCCTTTAATCACATTCTTTACCACGTGCAATCATAAAATAGTCTAATATCTTCATTTTTTCCACAGACAAAGCTATTACCCTCGAAAACTAAAACTTTTGACATAGGAAAAGAGCCTTTAATCACATTCTTTACCATTTGCAATCGTAAAATAGTCTAATATCTTTATTTTTTCAACATACGCAGCTATTACCCTCGAAAACTAAAACTTTTGAAATAGGAAAAGAGCCTTTAATCACATTCTTTACTATTTGCAATCATAAAATTTTCTAATATCTTCAATTTTTCAACATACGTAGCTATTACCCTCGAAAACTAAAACTTTTGAAATAGGAAAAGAGCCTTTAATCACATTCTTTACCATGTGCAATCGTAAAATTGTCTAATATCTTCATTTTTTCAACATACGTAGCTATTACCCTCGAAAATTAAAACTTTTGAAATAGTAAAAGAGCCTTTAATCACATTCTTTACCATGTGCAATCATAAAATGGTCTAATATCTTCATTTTTTCAACATACGTAGCTATTACCCTCGAAAACTAAAACTTTTGAAATAGGAAAAAAGCCTTTAATCACATTCTTTACCATGTGCAATCATAAAAATGTCTAATATCTTCATTTTTTCAACATACGTAGCTATTACCCTTGAAAACTAAAACTTTTGAAATAGGAAAAGAGCCTTTAATCACATTCTTTACCATATGCAATCATAAAATAGTCTAATTTCTTCATTTTTTCCACATACGTAGCTATTACCCCCGAAAACTAAAACTTTTGAAATAGGAAAAGAGCCTTTAATCACATTCTTTACCATGTGCAATCGTAAAATTGTCTAATATCTTCATTTTTTCAACATACGTAGCTATTACCCTCGAAAATTAAAACTTTTGAAATAGGAAAAGAGCCTTTAATCACATTCTTTACCATGTGCAATCATAAAATGGTCTAATATCTTCATTTTTTCAACATACGTAGCTATTACCCTCGAAAACTAAAACTTTTGAAATAGGAAAAGAGCCTTTAATTACATTCTTTACCATGTGCAATCATAAAAATGTCTAATATCTTCATTTTTTCAACATACGTAGCTATTACCCTTGAAAACTAAAACTTTTGAAATAGGAAAAGAGCCTTTAATCACATTCTTTACCATATGCAATCATAAAATAGTCTAATATCTTCATTTTTTCCACAGACATAGCTATTAACCTCAAAAACTAAAACTTTTGACATAGGAAAAGAGCCTTTAATCACATTCTTTACCATGTGCAATCATAAAATAGTCTAATATCTTCATTTTTTCAACATATGTAGCTATTACCCTCGAAAACTAAAACTTTTGAAATAGGAAAAGAGCCTTTAATCACATTCTTTACCATTTGCAATCATTAAATTGTCTAATATCTTCATTTTTTCAACATACGTAGCTATTACCCTCGAAAACTAAAACTTTTAAAATAGGAAAAGAGCCTTTAATCACATTCTTTACCATTTGCAATCTTAAAATAGTCTAATATCTTCATTTTTTTAACATACGTAGCTATTACCCCCGAAAACTAAAACTTTTGAAATAGGAAAAGAGCCTTTAATCACATTCTTTACCATGTGCAATCATAAAATTTTCTAATATCTTCATTTTTTCAACATACGTAGCTATTACCCTCGAAAACTAAAACTTTTGAAATAGGAAAAGAGCCTTTAATCACATTCTTTACCATGTGCAATCATAAAATAGTCTAATATCTTCATTTTTTCAACATACGTAGCTATTAACATCGAAAACTAAAACTTTTGAAATAGGAAAAGAGCCTTTAATCACATTCTATACCATATGCAATCATAAAATAGTCTAATATCTTCATTTTTTCCACAGACAAAGCTATTACCCTCGAAAACTCAAACTTTTGACATAGGAAAAGAGCCTTTAATCACATTCTTTACCATGTGCAATCGTAAAATTGTCTAATATCTTCATTTTTTCAACATACGTAGCTATTACCCTCGAAAATTAAAACTTTTGAAATAGTAAAAGAGCCTTTAATCACATTCTTTACCATGTGCAATCATAAAATGGTCTAATATCTTCATTTTTTCAACATACGTAGCTATTACCCTCGAAAACTAAAACTTTTGAAATAGGAAAAAAGCCTTTAATCACATTCTTTACCATGTGCAATCATAAAAATGTCTAATATCTTCATTTTTTCAACATACATAGCTCTTACCCTCGAAAACTAAAACTTTTGAAATATGAAAAGAGCCTTTAATCACATTCTTTACCATGTGCAATCATAAAATTGTCTAATATCTTCATTTTTTCCACAGACAAAGCTCTTACCATCGAAAACTAAAACTTTTGAAATAGGAAAAGAGCCTTTAATCACATTCTTTACCATTTGCAATCATAAAATAGTCTAATATCTTCATTTTTTCCACAGGCAAAGCTATTACCCTCGAAAACTAAAACTTTTGACATAGGAAAAGAGCCTTTAATCACATTCTTTACCATGTACAATCATAAAATAGTCTAATATCTTCATTTTTTCCACAGACATAGCTATTACCCTCGAAAATTAAAACTTTTGAAATAGTAAAAGAGCCTTTAATCACATTCTTTACCATGTGCAATCATAAAATGGTCTAATATCTTCATTTTTTCAACATACGTAGCTATTACCCTCGAAAACTAAAACTTTTGAAATAGGAAAAAAGCCTTTAATCACATTCTTTACCATGTGCAATCATAAAAATGTCTAATATCTTCATTTTTTCAACATACATAGCTCTTACCCTCGAAAACTAAAACTTTTGAAATATGAAAAGAGCCTTTAATCACATTCTTTACCATGTGCAATCATAAAATTGTCTAATATCTTCATTTTTTCCACAGACAAAGCTCTTACCCTCGAATACTAAAACTTTTGAAATAGGAAAAGAGCCTTTAATCACATTCTTTACCATTTGCAATCATAAAATAGTCTAATATCTTCATTTTTTCCACAGGCAAAGCTATTACCCTCGAAAACTAAAACTTTTGACATAGGAAAAGAGCCTTTAATCACATTCTT
>NW_027066848.1:0-16671 GCF_032884065.1 Artemia franciscana
CTGAAATTATTCCATCCATCTTCCACATTATCAAATTTTAAACCCTCAAGTTTAGTACTCAACTGTTCCTGGAATTTTGTTCTCAAATTTTCATCCTGAAGTCTACCAACATCATAATTTCCCGGGAGGGAGTTACTCTTCCGAAATTTCAGCTTTAAATTAACCTTAGACACTACTAGATGGTGATCTTTACTTTTAACATCAATAACGGCACTCCTATACACCCTAGTATCTTGTATTGATCCTGCTAGTCTTCTGTTTACAATAACATAATCAATAAGGTTTTGCTGTCTTACCATCACGTGAATACCATGTCAACTTATGGGCCATTTTGTGACCAAACACCGTATTGGTTATAACTAGGTTGTTATACCTACAAAATTGCAAAAGCCTATAGCCATTACTGTTTTCTTTTCCTACACCAAAATTACCTAGGCTAGGATACCATCTATCCCTATTTCTACCAACCTGGGCATTAAAATCTCCTAGCAAAAACACCATATTTCTACCTGGTACCCTGTCTATTTGCTCCTGTAACTGTAAGTAAAATTCATCTGAGTCACTAGTATCTCCCATCAGTTGGTTCAATGGGGGCATATACTACTATAACTGATACCCTAAACTTTTTAGTCATAAAATGAGCAATTAGTATTCTATTATTAATACCTTCCCAGCCTAAACAAGACTTAGCAGCTTCCTTATTCATCATGAGCCCTACTCCCTGTCTATGTACCCCATCCTTCCTTCCTGAGTAAACAAATTCTATGTCACCTAATTTCATGCTTCCTACCCCTGGGATATGAGTTTCTGAAACTCCTAATAAATCCAGTTCAAACCGTCTGAATTCGTCAGTCAAAATGTCGATGCGATAGTCATTTTTAACGTCGTAACATTCCAAGTTCCAATTTTCATGTTCTTTAAATCTTTGAAATTATTTGGCCTCAAGAAAAGCAGTGATCCCGGATACCAGTGCAGGATGGGGACCAACATATCTTCTCAAGTCTACACCGAAGCGCTTAAGCCGGCTTAGAACCGGAGAACAAGAAGTCCCTGGGACCTCAGTGGAGGCTTTGTGCAATCCTGGGCCCATCTTGGTAACAATACGGTTTTCAGCACTTGGCGATGCTCTTCTATCAACAAGAGTCGAAATCCTGCACAGACAGTCCCAAGCCTATTACCTCCGACTCATTATATATTCATGCCTACAAATATTATGCTACTACGGGGAATCATTTGCAATCATAAAATAGTCTAATATCTTCATTTTTTCAACATACGTAGCTATTACTCTCGAAAACTAAAACTTTTGAAATAGGAAAAGAGCCTTTAATCACATTCTTTACCATGTGCAATCATAAAATAGTCTAATATCTTCATTTTTTCAACAGACCTACCTATTACCCTCGAAAACTAAAACTTTTGAAATAGGAAAACAGCCTTAATCACATTCTTTACCATTTGCAATCATAAAATAGTCTAATATCTTCATTTTTTCAACATACGTAGCTCTTACCCTCGAAAACTAAAACTTTTGAAATAGGAAAAGAGCCTTTAATCAGATTCTTTACCATGTGGAATCATAAAATAGTCTAATATCTTCATTTTTTCAACATACGTAGCTATTACACTCGAAAACTAAAACTTTTGAAATAGGAAAAGAGCCTTTAATCACATTCTTTACCATTTGTAATCATAAAATAGTCTAATATCTTCATTTTTTCACATACGTAGCTATTACCCTCGAAAACTAAAACTTTTGAAATAGGAAAAGAGCCTTTAATCACATTCTTTACCATGTGCAATCATAAAATAGTCTAATATCTTCATTTTTTCAACATACGTAGCTATTACCCTCAAAAACTAAAACTTTTGACATAGGAAAAGAGCCTTTAATCACATTCTTTACCATTTGCAATCATAAAATAGTCTAATATCTTCATTTTTTCTACATACGTAGCTATTACCCTCGAAAACTAAAACTTTTGACATAGGAAAAGAGCCTTTAATCACATTCTTTACCATTTGCAATCATAAAATAGTCTAATATCTTCATTTTTTCAACATACGTAGCTATTACCCTCGAAAACTAAAACTTTTGAAATAGGAAAAGAGCATTTAATCACATTTTTTACCATTTGCAATCATAAAATAGTCTAATATCATCATTTTTTCAACATACGTAGCTATTACCCTCGAAAACTAAAACTTTTGAAATAGGAAAAGAGCCTTTAATCACATTCTTTACCATGTACAATCATAAAATTGTCTAATATCTTCATTTTTTCCACAGACAAAGCTATTACCCTCGAAAACTAAAACTTTTGAAATAGGAAAAGAGCCTTTAATCACATTCTTTACCATTTGTAATCATAAAATAGTCTAATATCTTCATTTTTTCAACATACGTAGCTATTACCCTCGAAAACTAAAACTTTTGACATAGGAAAAGAGCCTTTAATCACATTCTTTACCATTTGCAATCATAAAATAGTCTAATATCTTCATTTTTTCAACATACGTAGCTATTACTCTCGAAAACTAAAACTTTTGAAATAGGAAAAGAGCCTTTAATCACATTCTTTACCATGTGCAATCATAAAATAGTCTAATATCTTCATTTTTTCAACATACGTAGCTATTACCCTCGAAAACTAAACTTTTGAAATAGGAAAAGAGCCTTTAATCACATTCTTTACCATGTGCAATCATAAAATAGTCTAATATCTTCATTTTTTCAACATACGTAGCTATTACCCTCAAAACTAAAACTTTTGACATAGGAAAAGAGCCTTTAATCACATTCTTTACCATTTGCAATCATAAAATAGTCTAATATCTTCATTTTTTCTACATACGTAGCTATTACCCTCGAAAACTAAAACTTTTGACATAGGAAAAGAGCCTTTAATCACATTCTTTACCATTTGCAATCATAAAATAGTCTAATATCTTCATTTTTTCAACAGACATAGCTATTACCCTCGAAAACTAAAACTTTTGAAATAGGAAAACAGCCTTTAATCACATTCTTTACCATTGCAATCATAAAATAGTCTAATATCTTCATTTTTTCAACATACGTAGCTCTTACCCTCGAAAACTAAAACTTTTGAAATAGGAAAAGAGCCTTTAATCAGATTCTTTACCATGTGGAATCATAAAATAGTCTAATATCTTCATTTTTTCAACATACGTAGCTATTACACTCGAAAACTAAAACTTTTGAAATAGGAAAAGAGCCTTTAATCACATTCTTTACCATGTGCAATCATAAAATAGTCTAATATCTTCATTTTTTCAACATACGTAGCTATTACCCTCGAAAATTAAAACTTTTGAAATAGGAAAAGAGCTTTAATCACATTCTTTACCATGTGCAATCATAAATAGTCTAATATCTTCATTTTTTCAACATACGTAGCTATTACCCTCGAAAACTAAATTTTTTGAAATAGGAAAAGAGCCTTTAATCACATTCTTTACCATTTGCATTCATAAAATAGTCTAATATCTTCATTTTTTCAACATACGTAGCTATTACCCTCGAAAACTAAAACTTTTGACATAGAAAAAGAGCCTTTAATCACATTCTTTACCATTTGCAACCATAAAATAGTCTAATATCTTCATTTTTTCAACATACGTAGCTATTACCCTCGAAAACTAAAACTTTTGACATAGGAAAAGAACCTTTAATCACATTCTTTACGATTGCAATCATAAAAAAGTCTAATATCTTCATTTTTTCAACATACGTAGCTATTACCCTCGAAAACTAAAACTTTTGACATAGGAAAAGAGCCTTTAATCACATTCTTTACCATTTGCAATCATAAAATAGTCTAATATCTTCATTTTTTCAACATACTTAGCTATTACCCTCGAAAACTAAAACTTTTGACATAGGAAAAGAGCCTTTAATCACATTCTTTACCATTTGCAATCATAAAATAATCTAATATATTCCTTTTTTCAACATACGTAGCTATTAACCTCGAAAACTAAAACTTTTGACATAGGAAAAGAGCCTTTAATCACATTCTTTACCATTTGCAATCATAAAATAGTCTAATATCTTCATTTTTTCTACATACGTAGCTATTACCCTCGAAAACTAAAACTTTTGACATAGGAAAAGAGCCTTTAATCACATTCTTTACCATTTGCAATCATAAAATAGTCTAATATCTTCATTTTTTCAACAGACATAGCTATTACCCTCGAAAACTAAAACTTTTGAAATAGGAAAACAGCCTTTAATCACATTCTTTACCATTTGCAATCATAAAATAGTCTAATATCTTCATTTTTTCAACATACGTAGCTCTTACCCTCGAAAACTAAAACTTTTGAAATAGGAAAAGAGCCTTTAATCATATTCTTTACCATGTGGAATCATAAAATAGTCTAATATCTTCATTTTTTCAACATACGTAGCTATTATCCTCGAAAACTAAAACTTTTGAAATAGGAAAAGAGCCTTTAATCACATTCTTTACCATGTGCAATCATAAAATAGTCTAATATCTTCATTTTTTCAACATACGTAGCTATTACCCTCGAAAACTAAAACTTTTGAAATAGGAAAAGAGCCTTTAATCACATTCTTTACCATTTGCAATCATAAAATAGTCTAATATCTTCATTTTTTCAACATACGTAGCTATTACCCTCGAAAACTAAAACTTTTGAAATAGGAAAAAGAGCCTTTAATCACATTCTTTACCATTTGCAATCATAAAATAGTCTAATATCTTCATTTTTTCAACATACGTAGCTATTACCCTCGAAAACTAAAACTTTTGAAATAGGAAAAGAACCTTTAATCACATTCTTTACCATGTGCAATCATAAAAAGTCTAATATCTTCATTTTTTCAACATACGTAGCTATTACCCTCGAAAACTAAAACTTTTGAAATAGGAAAAGAGCCTTTAATCACATTCTTTACCATGTGCAATCATAAAATAGTCTAATATCTTCATTTTTTCAACATACGTAGCTATTACCCTCGAAAATCAAAACTTTTGAAATAGGAAAAGAGCCTTTAATCACATTCTTTACCATGTGCAATCATAAAATAGTCTAATATCTTCATTTTTTCAACATACGTAGCTATTACCCTCGAAAACTAAAACTTTTGAAATAGGAAAAGAGCCTTTAATCACATTCTTTACCATGTGCAATCATAAAATAGTCTAATATCTTCATTTTTTCCACAGACAAAGCTATTACCCTCGAAAACTAAAACTTTTGAAATAGGAAAAGAGCCTTTAATCACATTCTTTACCATGTGCAATCATAAAATAGTCTAATATCTTCATTTTTTCCACAGACGTAGCTATTACCCTCGAAAACTAAAACTTTTGAAATAGGAAAAGAGCCTTTAATCACATTCTTTACCATGTGCAATCATAAAATAGTCTAATATCTTCATTTTTTCAACATACGTAGCTATTACCCTCGAAAACTAAAACTTTTGAAATAGGAAAAGAGCCTTTAATCACATTCTTTACCATTTGCAATCATAAAATAGTCTAATATCTTCATTTTTTCAACATACGTAGCTATTACCCTCGAAAACTAAAACTTTTGAAATAGGAAAAGAGCCTTTAATCACATTCTTTACCATGTGCAATCATAAAATAGTCTAATATCTTCATTTTTTCAACAGACATAGCTATTACCCTCGAAAACTAAAACTTTTGAAATAGGAAAAGAGCCTTTAATCACATTCTTTACCATGTGCAATCATAAAATAGTCTAATATCTTCATTTTTTCAACAGACCTAGCTATTACCCTCGAAAACTAAAACTTTTGAAATAGGAAAAGAGCCTTTAATCACATTCTTTACCATGTGCAATCATAAAATAGTCTAATATCTTCATTTTTTCCACAGACCTAGCTATTACCCTCGAAAACTAAAACTTTTGAAATAGGAAAAGAGCCTTTAATCACATTCTTTACCATGTGCAATCATAAAATAGTCTAATATCTTCATTTTTTCAACATACGTAGCTATTACCCTCGAAAACTAAAACTTTTGAAATAGGAAAAGAGCCTTTAATCACATTCTTTACCATTTGCAATCATAAAATAGTCTAATATCTTCATTTTTTCAACATACGTAGCTATTACCCTCGAAAACTAAAACTTTTGAAATAGGAAAAGAGCCTTTAATCACATTCTTTAGCATGTGCAATCATAAAATAGTCTAATATCTTCATTTTTTCAACAGACTTAGCTATTACCCTCGAAAACTAAAACTTTTGAAATAGGAAAAGAGCCTTTAATCACATTCTTTACCATGTGCAATCATAAAATAGTCTAATATCTTCATTTTTTCAACATACGTAGCTATTACCCTCGAAAACTAAAACTTTTGAAATAGGAAAAGAGCCTTTAATCACATTCTTTACCATTTGCAATCATAAAATAGTCTAATATCTTCATTTTTTCAACATACGTAGCTATTACCCTCGAAAACTAAAACTTTTGAAATAGGAAAAGAGCCTTTAATCACATTCTTTACCATGTGCAATCATAAAATAGTCTAATATCTTCATTTTTTCAACATACGTAGCTATTACCCTCGAAAACTAAAACTTTTGAAATAGGAAAAGAGCCTTTAATCACATTCTTTACCATTTGCAATCATAAAATAGTCTAATATCTTCATTTTTTCAACATACGTAGCTATTACCCTCGAAAACTAAAACTTTTGAAATAGGAAAAGAGCCTTTAATCACATTCTTTACCATGTACAATCATAAAACTGTCTAATATCTTCATTTTTTCACAGACAAAGCTATTACCCTCGAAAACTAAAACTTTTGAAATAGGAAAAGAGCCTTTAATCACATTCTTTACCATTTGCAATCATAAAATAGTCTAATATCTTCATTTTTTCAACATACGTAGCTATTACCCTCGAAAACTAAAACTTTTGACATAGGAAAAGAGCCTTTAATCACATTCTTTACCATTTGCAATCATAAAATAGTCTAATATCTTCATTTTTTCAACATACGTAGCTATTACCCTCGAAAACTAAAACTTTTGAAATAGGAAAAGAGCCTTTAATCACATTCTTTACCATGTGCAATCATAAAATAGTCTAATATCTTCATTTTTTCAACATACGTAGCTATTACCCTCGAAAACTAAAACTTTTGAAATAGGAAAAGAGCCTTTAATCACATTCTTTACCATTTGCAATCATAAAATAGTCTAATATCTTCATTTTTTCAACATACGTAGCTATTACCCTCGAAAACTAAAACTTTTGACATAGGAAAAGAGCCTTTAATCACATTCTTTACCATTTGCAATCATAAAATAATCTAATATATTCCTTTTTTCAACATACGTAGCTATTAACCTCGAAAACTAAAACTTTTGACATAGGAAAAGAGCCTTTAATCACATTCTTTACCATTTGCAATCATAAAATAGTCTAATATCTTCATTTTTTCTACATACGTAGCTATTACCCTCGAAAACTAAAACTTTTGACATAGGAAAAGAGCCTTTAATCACATTCTTTACCATTTGCAATCATAAAATAGTCTAATATCTTCATTTTTTCAACAGACATAGCTATTACCCTCGAAAACTAAAACTTTTGAAATAGGAAAACAGCCTTTAATCACATTCTTTACCATTTGCAATCATAAAATAGTCTAATATCTTCATTTTTTCAACATACGTAGCTCTTACCCTCGAAAACTAAAACTTTTGAAATAGGAAAAGAGCCTTTAATCAGATTCTTTACCATGTGGAATCATAAAATAGTCTAATATCTTCATTTTTTCAACATACGTAGCTATTACCCTCGAAAACTAAAACTTTTGAAATAGGAAAAGAGCCTTTAATCACATTCTTTACCATGTGCAATCATAAAATAGTCTAATATCTTCATTTTTTCAACATACGTAGCTATTACCCTCGAAAATTAAAACTTTTGAAATAGGAAAAGAGCCTTTAATCACATTCTTTACCATGTGCAATCATAAAATAGTCTAATATCTTCATTTTTTCAACATACGTAGCTATTACCCTCGAAAACTAAAACTTTTGAAATAGGAAAAGAGCCTTTAATCACATTCTTTACCATGTGCAATCATAAAATTCTCTAATATCTTCATTTTTTCCACAGACAAAGCTATTACCCTCAAAAATTAAAACTTTTGAAATAGGAAAACAGCCTTTAATCACATTCTTTACCATGTGCAATCATAAAATTGTCTAATATCTTCATTTTTTCCACAGACAAAGCTATTACCCTCGAAAACTAAAACTTTTGAAATAGGAAAAGAGCCTTTAATCACATTCTTTACCATGTGCAATCATAAAATAGTCTAATATCTTAATTTTTTCAACATACGTAGCTATTACCCTCGAAAACTAAATTTTTTGACATAGGAAAAGAACCTTTAATCACATTCTTTACCATGTGCAATCATAAAATAGTCTAATATCTTCATATTTTCAACATACGCAGCTATTACCCTCGAAAACTAAAACTTTTGAAATAAGAAAAGAGCCTTTAATCACATTCTTTACCATGTGCAATCATAAAATTGTCTAATATCTTCATTTTTTCCACAGACAAAGCTATTACCCTCGAAAACTAAAACTTTTGAAATAAGAAAAGAGCCTTTAATCACATTCTTTACCATGTGCAATTATAAAATAGTCTAATATCTTCATTTTTTCCACAGACCTAGCTATTACCCTCGAAAACTAAAACTTTTGAAATAGGAAAAGAGCCTTTAATCACATTCTTTACCATGTGCAATCATAAAATTGTCTAATATCTTCATTTTTTCCACAGACAAAGCTATTACCCTTGAAAACTAAAACTTTTGAAATAGGAAAAGAGCCTTTAATCACATTCTTTACCATTTGTAATCATAAAATAGTCTAATATCTTCATTTTTTCAACATACGTAGCTATTACCCTCGAAAACTAAAACTTTTGACATAGGAAAAGAGCCTTTAATCACATTCTTTACCATTTGCAATCATAAAATAGTCTAATATCTTCATTTTTTCAACATACTTAGCTATTACTCTCGAAAACTAAAACTTTTGAAATAGGAAAAGAGCCTTTAATTACATTCTTTACCATGTGCAATCATAAAATAGTCTAATATCTTCATTTTTTCAACAGACCTAGCTATTACCCTCGAAAACTAAAACTTTTGAAATAGGAAAAGAGCCTTTAATCACATTCTTTACCATTTGCAATCATAAAATAGTCAAATATCTTCATTTTTTCATCATACGTAGCTATTACCCTCGAAAACTAAAACTTTTGAAATAGGAAAAGAGCCTTTAAACACATTCTTTACCATGTGCAATCATAAAATAGTCTAATATCTTCATTTTTTCAACATACGTAGCTATTACCCTCGAAAACTAAAACTTTTGAAATAGGAAAAGAGCCTTTAATCACATTTTTTACCATTTGCAATCATAAAATAGTCTAATATCATCATTTTTTCAACATACGTAGCTATTACCCTCGAAAACTAAAACTTTTGAAATAGGAAAAGAGCCTTTAATCACATTCTTTACCATGTACAATCATAAAACTGTCTAATATCTTCATTTTTTCCACAGACAAAGCTATTACCCTCGAAAACTAAAACTTTTGAAATAGGAAAAGAGCCTTTAATCACATTCTTTACCATTTGTAATCATAAAATAGTCTAATATCTTCATTTTTTCAACATACGTAGCTATTACCCTCGAAAACTAAAACTTTTGACATAGGAAAAGAGCCTTTAATCACATTCTTTACCATTTGCAATCATAAAATAGTCTAATATCTTCATTTTTTCAACATACGTAGCTATTACTCTCGAAAACTAAAACTTTTGAAATAGGAAAAGAGCCTTTAATCACATTCTTTACCATGGGCAATCATAAAATAGTCTAATATCTTCATTTTTTCAACATACGTAGCTATTACCCTCGAAAACTAAAACTTTTGAAATAGGAAAAGAGCCTTTAATCACATTCTTTACCATGTGCAATCATAAAATAGTCTAATATCTTCATTTTTTCAACATACGTAGCTATTACCCTCAAAAACAAAACTTTTGACATAGGAAAAGAGCCTTTAATCACATTCTTTACCATTTGCAATCATAAAAGAGTCTAATATCTTCATTTTTTCAACATAAGTAGCAATTACCCTCGAAAACTAAAACTTTTGAAATAGGAAAAGAGCCTTTAATCACATTCTTTACCATTTGCAATCATAAAATAGTCTAATATATTCCTTTTTTCAACATACGTAGCTATTACCCTCGAAAACTAAAACTTTTGAAATAGGAAAAGAGCCTTTAATCACATTCTTTACCATGTTGCAATCATAAAATAGTCTAATATCTTCATTTTTTCTACATACGTAGCTATTACCCTCGAAAACTAAAACTTTTGACATAGGAAAAGAGCCTTTAATCACATTCTTTACCATTTGCAATCATAAAATAGTCTAATATCTTCATTTTTTCAACAGACATAGCTATTACCCTCGAAAACTAAAACTTTTGAAATAGGAAAACAGCCTTTAATCACATTCTTTACCATTTGCAATCATAAAATAGTCTAATATCTTCATTTTTTCAACATACGTAGCTATTACCCTCGAAAACTAAAACTTTTGAAATAGGAAAAGAGCCTTTAATCACATTCTTTACCATGTGCAATCATAAAATAGTCTAATATCTTCATTTTTTCAACATACGTAGCTATTACCCTCGAAAACTAAAACTTTTGAAATAGGAAAAGAGCCTTTAATCACATTCTTTACCATGTGCAATCATAAAATAGTCTAATATCTTCATTTTTTCAACATACGTAGCTATTACCCTCGAAAATTAAAACTTTTGAAATAGGAAAAGAGCCTTTAATCACATTCTTTACCATGTGCAATCATAAAATAGTCTAATATCTTCATTTTTTCAACATACGTAGCTATTACCCTCGAAAACTAAAACTTTTGAAATAGGAAAAGAGCCTTTAATCACATTCTTTACCATGTGCAATCATAAAATTCTAATATCTTCATTTTTTCACATACAAAGCTATTACCCTCGAAAACTTAAAACTTTTGAAATAGGAAAAGAGCCTTTAATCACATTCTTTACCATGTGCAATCATAAAATTGTCTAATATCTTCATTTTTTCCACAGACAAAGCTATTACCCTCGAAAACTAAAACTTTTGAAATAGGAAAAGAGCCTTTAATCACATTCTTTACCATGTGCAATCATAAAATAGTCTAATATCTTCATTTTTTCAACATACGTAGCTATTACCCTCGAAAACTAAAACTTTTGAAATAGGAAAAGAACCTTTAATCACATTCTTTACCATGTGCAATCATAAAATAGTCTAATATCTTCATTTTTTCAACATACGCAGCTATTACCCTCGAAAACTAAAACTTTTGAAATAGGAAAAGAGCCTTTAATCACATTCTTTACCATGTGCAATCATAAAATTGTCTAATATCTTCATTTTTTCCACAGACAAAGCTATTACCCTCGAAAACTAAAACTTTTGAAATAGGAAAAGAGCCTTTAATCACATTCTTTACCATTTGCAATCATAAAATAGTCTAATATCTTCATTTTTTCAACATACGTAGCTATTACCCTCGAAAACTAAAACTTTTGAAATAGGAAAAGAGCCTTTAATCACATTCTTTACCATGTGCAATCATAAAATAGTCTAATATCTTCATTTTTTCAACATACGTAGCTATTACCCTCGAAAACTAAAACTTTTGAAATAGGAAAAGAGCCTTTAATCACATTCTTTACCATGTGCAATCATAAAATTGTCTAATATCTTCATTTTTTCCACAGACAAAGCTATTACCCTCGAAAACTAAAACTTTTGAAATAGGAAAAGAGCCTTTAATCACATTCTTTACCATGTGCAATCATAAAATAGTCTAATATCTTCATTTTTTCAACATACGTAGCTATTACCCTCGAAAACTAAAACTTTTGAAATAGGAAAAGAGCCTTTAATCACATTCTTTACCATGTGCAATCATAAAATAGTCTAATATCTTCATTTTTTCAACATACGTAGCTATTACCCTCGAAAACTGAAACTTTTGAAATAGGAAAAGAGCCTTTAATCACATTCTTTACCATGTGCAATCATAAAATTGTCTAATATCTTCATTTTTTCCACAGACAAAGCTATTACCCTCGAAACTAAAACTTTTGAAATAGGAAAAGAGCCTTTAATCACATTCTTTACCATGTGCAATCATAAAATAGTCTAATATCTTCATTTTTTCAAAATACATAGCTATTACCCTCGAAAACTAAAACTTTTGAAATAGGAAAAGAGCCTTTAATCACATTCTTTACCATGTGCAATCATAAAATAGTCTAATATCTTCATTTTTTCAACATACGTAGCTATTACCCTCGAAAACTAAAACTTTTGAAAATAGGAAAAGAGCCTTTAATCACATTCTTTACCATGTGCAATCATAAAATAGTCTAATATCTTCATTTTTTCAACATAAGTAGCAATTACCCTCGAAAACTAAAACTTTTGAAATAGGAAAAGAACCTTTAATCACATTCTTTACCATTTGCAATCATAAAATAATCTAATATCTTCATTTTTTCAACATACGTAGCTATTACCCTCGAAAACTAAAACTTTTGACATAGGAAAAGAGCCTTTAATCACATTCTTTACCATTTGCAATCATAAAATAGTCTAATATCTTCATTTTTTCTACATACGTAGCTATTACCCTCGAAAACTAAAACTTTTGAATAGGAAAAGAGCCTTTAATCACATTCTTTACCATTTGCAATCATAAAATAGTCTAATATCTTCATTTTTTCAACAGACATAGCTATTACCCTCGAAAACTAAAACTTTTGAAATAGGAAAAGAGCCTTTAATCACATTCTTTACCATTTGCAATCATAAAATAGTCTAATATCTTCATTTTTTCAACATACGTAGCTATTACCCTCGAAAACTAAAACTTTTGAAATAGGAAAAGAGCCTTTAATCACATTCTTTACCATGTGGAATCATAAAATAGTCTAATATCTTCATTTTTTCAACATACGTAGCTATTACCCTCGAAAACTAAAACTTTTGAAATAGGAAAAGAGCCTTTAATCACATTCTTTACCATGTGCAATCATAAAATAGTCTAATATCTTCATTTTTTCAACATACGTAGCTATTACCCTCGAAAACTAAAACTTTTGAAATAGGAAAAGAGCCTTTAATCACATTCTTTACCATGTGCAATCATAAAATAGTCTAATATCTTCATTTTTTCAACATACGTAGCTATTACCCTCGAAAACTAAAACTTTTGAAATAGGAAAAGAGCCTTTAATCACATTCTTTACCATGTGCAATCATAAAATTCTCTAATATCTTCATTTTTTCCACAGACAAAGCTATTACCCTCGAAAAATAAAACTTTTGAAATAGGAAAAGAGCCTTTAATCACATTCTTTACCATGTGCAATCATAAAATTGTCTAATATCTTCATTTTTTCACAGACAAAGCTATTACCCTCGAAAACTAAAACTTTTGAAATAGGAAAAGAGCCTTTAATCACATTCTTTACCATGTGCAATCATAAAATAGTCTAATATCTTCATTTTTTCAACATACGTAGCTATTACCCTCGAAAACTAAAACTTTTGAAATAGGAAAAGAGCCTTTAATCACATTCTTTACCATGTGCAATCATAAAATAGTCTAATATCTTCATTTTTTCAACATACGCAGCTATTACCCTCGAAAACTAAAACTTTTGAAATAGGAAAAGAGCCTTTAATCACATTCTTTACCATTTGCAATCATAAAATAGTCTAATATCTTCATTTTTTCAACATACGTAGCTCTTACCCTCGAAAACTAAAACTTTTGAAATAGGAAAAGAGCCTTTAATCAGATTCTTTACCATGTGCAATCATAAAATAGTCTAATATCTTCATTTTTTCAACATACGTAGCTATTACCCTCGAAAACTAAAACTTTTGAAATAGGAAAAGAGCCTTTAATCACATTCTTTACCATGTGCAATCATAAAATTGTCTAATATCTTCATTTTTTCCACATACAGCTATTACCCTCGAAAACTAAAACTTTTGAAATAGGAAAAGAGCCTTTAATCACATTCTTTACCATGTGCAATCATAAAATAGTCTAATATCTTCATTTTTTCAACATACGTAGCTATTACCCTCGAAAACTAAAACTTTTGAAATAGGAAAAGAGCCTTTAATCACATTCTTTACCATGTGCAATCATAAAATAGTCTAATATCTTCATTTTTTCAACATACGTAGCTATTACCCTCGAAAACTAAAACTTTTGAAATAGGAAAAGAGCCTTTAATCACATTCTTTACCATGTGCAATCATAAAATTGTCTAATATCTTCATTTTTTCCACAGACAAAGCTATTACCCTCGAAACTAAAACTTTTGAAATAGGAAAAGAGCCTTTAATCACATTCTTTACCATTTGCAATCATAAAATAATCTAATATCTTCATTTTTTCAAAATACGTAGCTATTACCCTCGAAAACTAAAACTTTTGACATAGGAAAAGAGCCTTTAATCACATTCATTTACCATGTGCAATCATAAAATAGTCTAATATCTTCATTTTTTCAACATACGTAGCTATTACCTCGAAAACTAAAACTTTTGAAAATAGGAAAAGAGCCTTTAATCACATTCTTTACCATTTGCAATCATAAAATAGTCTAATATCTTCATTTTTTTCACATAAGTAGCAATTACCCTCGAAAACTAAAACTTTTGACATAGGAAAAGAGCCTTTAATCACATTCTTTACCATTTGCAATCATAAAATAGTCTAATATCTTCATTTTTTCTACATACGTAGCTATTACCCTCGAAAACTAAAACTTTTGACATAGGAAAAGAGCCTTTAATCACATTCTTTACCATTTGCAATCATAAAATAGTCTAATATCTTCATTTTTTCAACATACATAGCTATTACCCTCGAAAACTAAAACTTTTGAAATAGGAAAAGAGCCTTTAATCACATTCTTTACCATTTGCAATCATAAAATAGTCTAATATCTTCATTTTTTCAACATACGTAGCTATTACCCTCGAAAACTAAAACTTTTGAAATAGGAAAAGAGCCTTTAATCACATTCTTTACCATGTGCAATCATAAAATAGTCTAATATCTTCATTTTTTCAACATACGTAGCTATTACCCTCGAAAACTAAAACTTTTGAAATAGGAAAAGAGCCTTTAATCACATTCTTTACCATGTGCAATCATAAAATAGTCTAATATCTTCATTTTTTCAACATACGTAGCTATTACCCTCGAAAACTAAAACTTTTGAAATAGGAAAAGAGCCTTTAATCACATTCTTTACCATGTGCAATCATAAAATAGTCTAATATCTTCATTTTTTCAACATACGTAGCTATTACCCTCGAAAACTAAAACTTTTGAAATAGGAAAAGAGCCTTTAATCACATTCTTTACCATGTGCAATCATAAAATTGTCTAATATCTTCATTTTTTCCACAGACAAAGCTATTACCCTCGAAAACTAAAACTTTTGAAATAGGAAAAGAGCCTTTAATCACATTCTTTACCATGTGCAATCATAAAATTGTCTAATATCTTCATTTTTTCCACAGACAAAGCTATTACCCTCGAAAACTAAAACTTTTGAAATAGGAAAAGAGCCTTTAATCACATTCTTTACCATGTGCAATCATAAAATAGTCTAATATCTTCATTTTTTCAACATACGTAGCTATTACCCTCGAAAACTAAATTTTGAAATAGGAAAAGAACCTTTAATCACATTCTTTACCATGTGCAATCATAAAATAGTCTAATATCTTCATTTTTTCAACATACGCAGCTATTACCCTCGAAAACTAAAACTTTTGAAATAGGAAAAGAGCCTTTAATCACATTCTTTACCATGTGCAATCATAAAATTGTCTAATATCTTCATTTTTTCCACAGACAAAGCTATTACCCTCGAAAACTAAAACTTTTGAAATAGGAAAAGAGCCTTTAATCACATTCTTTACCATGTGCAATCATAAAATAGTCTAATATCTTCATTTTTTCAACATACGTAGCTATTACCCTCGAAAACTAAAACTTTTGAAATAGGAAAAGAGCCTTTAATCACATTCTTTACCATGTGCAATCATAAAATAGTCTAATATCTTCATTTTTTCAACATACGTAGCTATTACCCTCGAAAACTAAAACTTTTGAAATAGGAAAAGAGCCTTTAATCACATTCTTTACCATGTGCAATCATAAAATTGTCTAATATCTTCATTTTTTCCACAGACAAAGCTATTACCCTCGAAAACTAAAACTTTTGAAATAGGAAAAGAGCCTTTAATCACATTCTTTACCATGTGCAATCATAAAATAGTCTAATATCTTCATTTTTTCAACATACGTAGCTATTACCCTCGAAAACTAAAACTTTTGAAATAGGAAAAGAGCCTTTAATCACATTCTTTACCATGTGCAATCATAAAATAGTCTAATATCTTCATTTTTTCAACATACGTAGCTATTACCCTCGAAAACTAAACTTTTGAAATAGGAAAAG
>NW_027066849.1:0-16673 GCF_032884065.1 Artemia franciscana
AAACTATTTTGAAATAGACCTTTAATCACATTCTTTACCATGTGCAATCATAAAATTGTCTAATATCTTCATTTTTTCAACATACGTAGCTATTACCCTCGAAAACTAAAACTTTTGACATAGGAAAAGAGCCTTTAATCATATTCTTTACCATGTGCAATCATAAAATAGTCTAATATCTTCATTTTTTCAACATACGTAGCTATTACCCTCGAAAACTAAAACTTTTGAAATAGGAAAAGAGCCTTTAATCACATTCTTTACCATTTGCAATCATAAAATAGTCTAATATCTTCATTTTTCAACATACGTAGCTATTACCCTCGAAAACTAAAACTTTTGACATAGGAAAAGAGCCTTTAATCACATTCTTTACCATGTGCAATCATAAAATAGTCTAATATCTTCATTTTTTCAACATACGTAGCTATTACCCTCGAAAACTAAAACTTTTGAAATAGGAAAAGAGCCTTTAATCACATTCTTTACCATTTGCAATCATAAAATAGTCTAATATCTTCATTTTTTCAACATACGTAGCTATTACCCTCGAAAACTAAAACTTTTGACATAGGGAAAGAGCCTTTAATCACATTCTTTACCATTTGCAATCATAAAATAGTCTAATATCTTCATTTTTTCAACATACGTAGCTATTACCCTCGAAAACTAAAACTTTTGAAATAGGAAAAGAGCCTTTAATCACATTCTTTACCATGTGCAATCATAAAATAGTCTAATATCTTCATTTTTTAAACTACGTAGCTATTACCCTCGAAAACTAAAACTTTTGAAATAGGAAAAGAGCCTTTAATCACATTCTTTACCATTTGCAATCATAAAATAGTCTAATATCTTCATTTTTTCAACATACGTAGCTATTACCCTCGAAAACTAAAACTTTTGAAATAGGAAAAGAGCCTTTAATCACATTCTTTACCATTTGCAATCATAAAATAGTCTAATATCTTCATTTTTTCAACATACGTAGCTATTACCCTCGAAAACTAAAACTTTTGAAATAGGAAAAGAGCCTTTAATCACATTCTTTACCATGTGCAATCATAAAATAGTCTAATATCTTCATTTTTTCAACATACGTAGCTATTACCCTCGAAAACTAAAACTTTTGAAATAGGAAAAGAGCCTTTAATCACATTCTTTACCATTTGCAATCATAAAATAGTCTAATATCTTCATTTTTTCAACATACGTAGCTATTACCCTCGAAAACTAAAACTTTTGACATAGGAAAAGAGCCTTTAATCACATTCTTTACCATGTGCAATCATAAAATAGTCTAATATCTTCATTTTTTCAACATACGTAGCTATTACCCTCGAAAACTAAAACTTTTGAAATAGGAAAAGAGCCTTTAATCACATTCTTTACCATTTGCAATCATAAAATAGTCTAATATCTTCATTTTTTCAACATACGTAGCTATTACCCTCGAAAACTAAAACTTTTGAAATAGGAAAAGAGCCTTTAATCACATTCTTTACCATTTGCAATCATAAAATAGTCTAATATCTTCATTTTTTCAACATACGTAGCTATTACCCTCGAAAACTAAAACTTTTGAAATAGGAAAAGAGCCTTTAATCACATTCTTTACCATTTGCAATCATAAAATAGTCTAATATCTTCATTTTTTCAACATACGTAGCTATTACCCTCGAAAACTAAAACTTTTGAAATAGGAAAAGAGCCTTTAATCACATTCTTTACCATGTGCAATCATAAAATAGTCTAATATCTTCATTTTTTCACATACGTAGCTATTACCCTCGAAAACTAAAACTTTTGAAATAGGAAAAGAGCCTTTAATCACATTCTTTACCATGTGCAATCATAAAATAGTCTAATATCTTCATTTTTTCAACATACGTAGCTATTACCCTCGAAAACTAAAACTTTTGACATAGGAAAAGAGCCTTTAATCACATTCTTTACCATTTGCAATCATAAAATAGTCTAATATCTTCATTTTTTCAACATACGTAGCTATTACCCTCGAAAACTAAAACTTTTGACATAGGAAAAGAGCCTTTAATCACATTCTTTACCATTTGCAATCATAAAATAGTCTAATATCTTCATTTTTTCAACATACGTAGCTATTACCCTCGAAAACTAAAACTTTTGAAATAGGAAAAGAGCCTTTAATCACATTCTTTACCATGTGCAATCATAAAATAGTCTAATATCTTCATTTTTTCAACATACGTAGCTATTACCCTCGAAAACTAAAACTTTTGACATAGGAAAAGAGCCTTTAATCACATTCTTTACCATTTGCAATCATAAAATAGTCTAATATCTTCATTTTTTCAACATACGTAGCTATTACCCTCGAAAACTAAAACTTTTGAAATAGGAAAAGAGCCTTTAATCACATTCTTTACCATTGCAATCATAAAATAGTCTAATATCTTCATTTTTTCAACATACGTAGCTATTACCCTCGAAAACTAAAACTTTTGAAATAGGAAAAGAGCCTTTAATCACATTCTTTACCATGTGCAATCATAAAATAGTCTAATATCTTCATTTTTTCAACATACGTAGCTATTACCCTCGAAAACTAAAACTTTTGACATAGGAAAAGAGCCTTTAATCACATTCTTTACCATTTGCAATCATAAAATAGTCTAATATCTTCATTTTTTCAACATACGTAGCTATTACCCTCGAAAACTAAAACTTTTGAAATAGGAAAAGAGCCTTTAATCACATTCTTTACCATTTGCAATCATAAAATAGTCTAATATCTTCATTTTTTCAACATACGTAGCTATTACCCTCGAAAACTAAAACTTTTGAAATAGGAAAAGAGCCTTTAATCACATTCTTTACCATTTGCAATCATAAAATAGTCTAATATCTTCATTTTTTCAACATACGTAGCTATTACCCTCGAAAACTAAAACTTTTGACATAGGAAAAGAGCCTTTAATCACATTCTTTACCATGTGCAATCATAAAATAGTCTAATATCTTCATTTTTTCAACATACGTAGCTATTACCCTCGAAAACTAAAACTTTTGAAATAGGAAAAGAGCCTTTAATCACATTCTTTACCATTTGCAATCATAAAATAGTCTAATATCTTCATTTTTTCAACATACGTAGCTATTACCCTCGAAAACTAAAACTTTTGAAATAGGAAAAGAGCCTTTAATCACATTCTTTACCATGTGCAATCATAAAATAGTCTAATATCTTCATTTTTTCAACATACGTAGCTATTACCCTCGAAAACTAAAACTTTTGAAATAGGAAAAGAGCCTTTAATCACATTCTTTACCATTTGCAATCATAAAATAGTCTAATATCTTCATTTTTTCAACATACGTAGCTATTACCCTCGAAAACTAAAACTTTTGACATAGGAAAAGAGCCTTTAATCACATTCTTTACCATTTGCAATCATAAAATAGTCTAATATCTTCATTTTTTCAACATACGTAGCTATTACCCTCGAAAACTAAAACTTTTGAAATAGGAAAAGAGCCTTTAATCACATTCTTTACCATGTGCAATCATAAAATTGTCTAATATCTTCATTTTTTCAACAGACAAAGCTATTACCCTCGAAAACTAAAACTTTTGAAATAGGAAAAGAGCCTTTAATCACATTCTTTACCATTTGCAATCATAAAATAGTCTAATATCTTCATTTTTTCAACATACGTAGCTATTACCCTCGAAAACTAAAACTTTTGAAATAGGAAAAGAGCCTTTAATCACATTGTTTACCATTTGCAATCATAAAATAGTCTAATATCTTCATTTTTTCAACATACGTAGCTATTACCCTCGAAAACTAAAACTTTTGACATAGGAAAAGAGCCTTTAATCACATTCTTTACCATGTGCAATCATAAAATAGTCTAATATCTTCATTTTTTCACATACGTAGCTATTACCCTCGAAAACTAAAACTTTTGAAATAGGAAAAGAGCCTTTAATCACATTCTTTACCATGTGCAATCATAAAATAGTCTAATATCTTCATTTTTTCAACATACGTAGCTATTACCCTCGAAAACTAAAACTTTTGACATAGGAAAAGAGCCTTTAATCACATTCTTTACCATTTGCAATCATAAAATAGTCTAATATCTTCATTTTTTCAACATACGTAGCTATTACCCTCGAAAACTAAAACTTTTGAAATAGGAAAAGAGCCTTTAATCACATTCTTTACCATTTGCAATCATAAAATAGTCTAATATCTTCATTTTTTCAACATACGTAGCTATTACCCTCGAAAACTAAAACTTTTGAAATAGGAAAAGAGCCTTTAATCACATTCTTTACCATGTGCAATCATAAAATAGTCTAATATCTTCATTTTTTCAACATACGTAGCTATTACCCTCGAAAACTAAAACTTTTGACATAGGAAAAGAGCCTTTAATCACATTCTTTACCATGTGCAATCATAAAATAGTCTAATATCTTCATTTTTTCAACATACGTAGCTATTACCCTCGAAAACTAAAACTTTTGAAATAGGAAAAGAGCCTTTAATCACATTCTTTACCATGTGCAATCATAAAATAGTCTAATATCTTCATTTTTTCAACATACGTAGCTATTACCCTCGAAAACTAAAACTTTTGAAATAGGAAAAGAGCCTTTAATCACATTCTTTACCATTTGCAATCATAAAATAGTCTAATATCTTCATTTTTTCAACATACGTAGCTATTACCCTCGAAAACTAAAACTTTTGACATAGGAAAAGAGCCTTTAATCACATTCTTTACCATGTGCAATCATAAAATAGTCTAATATCTTCATTTTTTCAACATACGTAGCTATTACCCTCGAAAACTAAAACTTTTGAAATAGGAAAAGAGCCTTTAATCACATTCTTTACCATGTGCAATCATAAAATAGTCTAATATCTTCATTTTTTCAACATACGTAGCTATTACCCTCGAAAACTAAAACTTTTGAAATAGGAAAAGAGCCTTTAATCACATTCTTTACCATGTGCAATCATAAAATAGTCTAATATCTTCATTTTTTCAACATACGTAGCTATTACCCTCGAAAACTAAAACTTTTGAAATAGGAAAAGAGCCTTTAATCACATTCTTTACCATTTGCAATCATAAAATAGTCTAATATCTTCATTTTTTCAACATACGTAGCTATTACCCTCGAAAACTAAAACTTTTGACATAGGAAAAGAGCCTTTAATCACATTCTTTACCATGTGCAATCATAAAATAGTCTAATATCTTCATTTTTTCACATACGTAGCTATTACCCTCGAAAACTAAAACTTTTGAAATAGGAAAAGAGCCTTTAATCACATTCTTTACCATGTGCAATCATAAAATAGTCTAATATCTTCATTTTTTCAACATACGTAGCTATTACCCTCGAAAACTAAAACTTTTGAAATAGGAAAAGAGCCTTTAATCACATTCTTTACCATTTGCAATCATAAAATAGTCTAATATCTTCATTTTTTCAACATACGTAGCTATTACCCTCGAAAACTAAAACTTTTGAAATAGGAAAAGAGCCTTTAATCACATTCTTTACCATTTGCAATCATAAAATAGTCTAATATCTTCATTTTTTCAACATACGTAGCTATTACCCTCGAAAACTAAAACTTTTGAAATAGGAAAAGAGCCTTTAATCACATTCTTTACCATGTGCAATCATAAAATAGTCTAATATCTTCATTTTTTCAACATACGTAGCTATTACCCTCGAAAACTAAAACTTTTGAAATAGGAAAAGAGCCTTTAATCACATTCTTTACCATGTGCAATCATAAAATAGTCTAATATCTTCATTTTTTCAACATACGTAGCTATTACCCTCGAAAACTAAAACTTTTGAAATAGGAAAAGAGCCTTTAATCACATTCTTTACCATTTGCAATCATAAAATAGTCTAATATCTTCATTTTTTCAACATACGTAGCTATTACCCTCGAAAACTAAAACTTTTGAAATAGGAAAAGAGCCTTTAATCACATTCTTTACCATTTGCAATCATAAAATAGTGTAATATCTTCATTTTTTCAACATACGTAGCTATTACCCTCGAAAACTAAAACTTTTGAAATAGGAAAAGAGCCTTTAATCACATTCTTTACCATTTGCAATCATAAAATAGTCTAATATCTTCATTTTTTCAACATACGTAGCTATTACCCTCGAAAACTAAAACTTTTGACATAGGAAAAGAGCCTTTAATCACATTCTTTACCATGTGCAATCATAAAATAGTCTAATATCTTCATTTTTTCAACATACGTAGCTATTACCCTCGAAAACTAAAACTTTTGAAATAGGAAAAGAGCCTTTAATCACATTCTTTACCATTTGCAATCATAAAATAGTCTAATATCTTCATTTTTTCACATACGTAGCTATTACCCTCGAAAACTAAAACTTTTGAAATAGGAAAAGAGCCTTTAATCACATTCTTTACCATGTGCAATCATAAAATAGTCTAATATCTTCATTTTTTCAACATACGTAGCTATTACCCTCGAAAACTAAAACTTTTGACATAGGAAAAGAGCCTTTAATCACATTCTTTACCATTTGCAATCATAAAATAGTCTAATATCTTCATTTTTTCAACATACGTAGCTATTACCCTCGAAAACTAAAACTTTTGACATAGGAAAAGAGCCTTTAATCACATTCTTTACCATTTGCAATCATAAAATAGTCTAATATCTTCATTTTTTCAACATACGTAGCTATTACCCTCGAAAACTAAAACTTTTGAAATAGGAAAAGAGCCTTTAATCACATTCTTTACCATGTGCAATCATAAAATTGTCTAATATCTTCATTTTTTCCACAACAAAGCTATTACCCTCGAAAACTAAAACTTTTGAAATAGGAAAAGAGCCTTTAATCACATTCTTTACCATTTGCAATCATAAAATAGTCTAATATCTTCATTTTTTCAACATACGTAGCTATTACCCTCGAAAACTAAAACTTTTGAAATAGGAAAAGAGCCTTTAATCACATTCTTTGCTCCATTTGCAATCATAAAATAGTCTAATATCTTCATTTTTTCAACATACGTAGCTATTACCCTCGAAAACTAAAACTTTTGAAATAGGAAAAGAGCCTTTAATCACATTCTTTACCATGTGCAATCATAAAATAGTCTAATATCTTCATTTTTTCAACATACGTAGCTATTACCCTCGAAAACTAAAACTTTTGACATAGGAAAAGAGCCTTTAATCACATTCTTTACCATTTGCAATCATAAAATAGTCTAATATCTTCATTTTTTCAACATACGTAGCTATTACCCTCGAAAACTAAAACTTTTGAATAGGAAAAGAGCCTTTAATCACATTCTTTACCATTTGCAATCATAAAATAGTCTAATATCTTCATTTTTTCAACATACGTAGCTATTACCCTCGAAAACTAAAACTTTTGAAATAGGAAAAGAGCCTTTAATCACATTCTTTACCATTTGTAATCATAAAATAGTCTAATATCTTCATTTTTTCAACATACGTAGCTATTACCCTCGAAAACTAAAACTTTTGACATAGGAAAAGAGCCTTTAATCATATTCTTTACCATGTGCAATCATAAAATAGTATAATATCTTCATTTTTTCAACATACGTAGCTATTACCCTCAAAAACTAAAACTTTTGAAATAGGAAAAGAGCCTTTAATCACATTCTTTACCATTTGCAATCATAAAATAGTCTAATATCTTTTCTACATACGTAGCTATTACCCTCGAAAACTAAAACTTTTGAAATAGGAAAAGAGCCTTTAATCACATTCTTTACCATGTGCAATCATAAAATTGTCTAATATCTTCATTTTTTCAACATACGTAGCTATTACCGTCGAAAACTAAAACTTTTGACATAGGAAAAGAGCCTTTAATCACATTTTTGCCATTTGCAATCATAAAATAGTCTAATATCTTCATTTTTTCAACATACGTAGCTATTACCCTCGAAAACTAAAACTTTTGACATAGGAAAAAAGCCTTTAATCACATTCTTTACCATTTGCAATCATAAAATAGTCTAATATCTTCATTTTTTCAACATACGTAGCTATTACCCTCGAAAACTAAAACTTTTGAAATAGGAAAAGAGCCTTTAATCACATTCTTTACCATGTGCAATCATAAAATTGTCTAATATCTTCATTTTTTCCACAGACAAAGCTATTACCCTCGAAAACTAAAACTTTTGAAATAGGAAAAGAGCCTTTAATCACATTCTTTACCATTTGCAATCATAAAATAGTCTAATATCTTCATTTTTTCAACATACGTAGCTATTACCCTCGAAAACTAAAACTTTTGAAATAGGAAAAGAGCCTTTAATCACATTCTTTACCATTTGCAATCATAAAATAGTCTAATATCTTCATTTTTCAACATACGTAGCTATTACCCTCGAAAACTAAAACTTTTGACATAGGAAAAGAGCCTTTAATCACATTCTTTACCATGTGCAATCATAAAATAGTCTAATATCTTCATTTTTTCAACATACGTAGCTATTACCCTCGAAAACTAAAACTTTTGAAATAGGAAAAGAGCCTTTAATCACATTCTTTACCATTTGCAATCATAAAATAGTCTAATATCTTCATTTTTTCAACATACGTAGCTATTACCCTCGAAAACTAAAACTTTTGACATAGGAAAAGAGCCTTTAATCACATTCTTTACCATGTGCAATCATAAAATAGTCTAATATCTTCATTTTTTCAACATACGTAGCTATTACCCTCGAAAACTAAAACTTTTGAAATAGGAAAAGAGCCTTTAATCACATTCTTTACCATTTGCAATCATAAAATAGTCTAATATCTTCATTTTTTCAACATACGTAGCTATTACCCTCGAAAACTAAAACTTTTGAAATAGGAAAAGAGCCTTTAATCACATTCTTTACCATGTGCAATCATAAAATAGTCTAATATCTTCATTTTTTCAACATACGTAGCTATTACCCTCGAAAACTAAAACTTTTGACATAGGAAAAGAGCCTTTAATCACATTCTTTACCGTTTGCAATCATAAAATAGTCTAATATCTTCATTTTTTCAACATACGTAGCTATTACCCTCGAAAACTAAAACTTTTGACATAGGAAAAGAGCCTTTAATCACATTCTTTACCATTTGCAATCATAAAATAGTCTAATATCTTCATTTTTTCAACATACGTAGCTATTACCCTCGAAAACTAAAACTTTTGAAATAGGAAAAGAGCCTTTAATCACATTCTTTACCATTTGCAATCATAAAATAGTCTAATATCTTCATTTTTTCAACATACGTAGCTATTACCCTCGAAAACTAAAACTTTTGACATAGGAAAAGAGCCTTTAATCATATTCTTTACCAGTGCAATCATAAAATAGTCTAATATCTTCATTTTTTCAACATACGTAGCTATTACCCTCGAAAACTAAAACTTTTGAAATAGGAAAAGAGCCTTTAATCACATTCTTTACCATTTGCAATCATAAAATAGTCTAATATCTTCATTTTTTCAACATACGTAGCTATTACCCTCGAAAACTAAAACTTTTGAAATAGGAAAAGAGCCTTTAATCACATTCTTTACCATGTGCAATCATAAAATTGTCTAATATCTTCATTTTTTCACATACGTAGCTATTACCCTCGAAAACTAAAACTTTTGAAATAGGAAAAGAGCCTTTAATCACATTCTTTACCATTTGCAATCATAAAATAGTCTAATATCTTCATTTTTTCAACATACGTAGCTATTACCCTCGAAAACTAAAACTTTTGAAATAGGAAAAGAGCCTTTAATCACATTACCATTTGCAATTTACCATTGTGCAATCATAAAATAGTCTAATATCTTCATTTTTTCAACATACGTAGCTATTACCCTCGAAAACTAAAACTTTTGAAATAGGAAAAGAGCCTTTAATCACATTCTTTACCATGTGCAATCATAAAATAGTCTAATATCTTCATTTTTTCAACATACGTAGCTATTACCCTCGAAAACTAAAACTTTTGACATAGGAAAAGAGCCTTTAATCACATTCTTTACCATTTGCAATCATAAAATAGTCTAATATCTTCATTTTTTCAACATACGTAGCTATTACCCTCGAAAACTAAAACTTTTGAAATAGGAAAAGAGCCTTTAATCACATTCTTTACCATTTGCAATCATAAAATAGTCTAATATCTTCATTTTTTCAACATACGTAGCTATTACCCTCGAAAACTAAAACTTTTGAAATAGGAAAAGAGCCTTTAATCACATTCTTTACCATTTGCAATCATAAAATAGTCTAATATCTTCATTTTTTCAACATACGTAGCTATTACCCTCGAAAACTAAAACTTTTGACATAGGAAAAGAGCCTTTAATCACATTCTTTACCATGTGCAATCATAAAATAGTCTAATATCTTCATTTTTTCAACATACGTAGCTATTACCCTCGAAAACTAAAACTTTTGACATAGGAAAAGAGCCTTTAATCACATTCTTTACCATTTGCAATCATAAAATAGTCTAATATCTTCATTTTTTCAACATACGTAGCTATTACCCTCGAAAACTAAAACTTTTGAAATAGGAAAAGAGCCTTTAATCACATTCTTTACCATTTGCAATCATAAAATAGTCTAATATCTTCATTTTTTCAACATACGTAGCTATTACCCTCGAAAACTAAAACTTTTGACATAGGAAAAGAGCCTTTAATCACATTCTTTACCATTTGCAATCATAAAATAGTCTAATATCTTCATTTTTTCAACATACGTAGCTATTACCCTCGAAAACTAAAACTTTTGACATAGGAAAAGAGCCTTTAATCACATTCTTTACCATTTGCAATCATAAAATAGTCTAATATCTTCATTTTTTCAACATACGTAGCTATTACCCTCGAAAACTAAAACTTTTGAAATAGGAAAAGAGCCTTTAATCACATTCTTTACCATGTGCAATCATAAAATTGTCTAATATCTTCATTTTTTCCACAGAGCTATTACCCTCGAAAACTAAAACTTTTGAAATAGGAAAAGAGCCTTTAATCACATTCTTTACCATTTGCAATCATAAAATAGTCTAATATCTTCATTTTTTCAACATACGTAGCTATTACCCTCGAAAACTAAAACTTTTGACATAGGAAAAGAGCCTTTAATCACATTCTTTACCATTTGCAATCATAAAATAGTCTAATATCTTCATTTTTTCAACATACGTAGCTATTACCCTCGAAAACTAAAACTTTTGACATAGGAAAAGAGCCTTTAATCACATTCTTTACCATGTGCAATCATAAAATAGTCTAATATCTTCATTTTTTCAACACACGTAGCTATTACCCTCGAAAACTAAAACTTTTGAAATAGGAAAAGAGCCTTTAATCACATTCTTTACCATGTGCAATCATAAAATAGTCTAATATCTTCATTTTTTCAACATACGTAGCTATTACCCTCGAAAACTAAAACTTTTGACATAGGAAAAGAGCCTTTAATCACATTCTTTACCATGTGCAATCATAAAATAGTCTAATATCTTCATTTTTTCAACATACGTAGCTATTACCCTCGAAAACTAAAACTTTTGAAATAGGAAAAGAGCCTTTAATCACATTCTTTACCATTTGCAATCATAAAATAGTCTAATATCTTCATTTTTTCAACATACGTAGCTATTACCCTCGAAAACTAAAACTTTTGAAATAGGAAAAGAGCCTTTAATCACATTCTTTACCATGTGCAATCATAAAATAGTCTAATATCTTCATTTTTTCAGCATACGTAGCTATTACCCTCGAAAACTAAAACTTTTGACATAGGAAAAGAGCCTTTAATCACATTCTTTACCGTTTGCAATCATAAAATAGTCTAATATCTTCATTTTTTCAACATACGTAGCTATTACCCTCGAAAACTAAAACTTTTGACATAGGAAAAGAGCCTTTAATCACATTCTTTACCATTTGCAATCATAAAATAGTCTAATATCTTCATTTTTTCAACATACGTTGCTATTACCCTCGAAAACTAAAACTTTTGAAATAGGAAAAGAGCCTTTAATCACATTCTTTACCATTTGCAATCATAAAATAGTCTAATATCTTCATTTTTTCAACATACGTAGCTATTACCCTCGAAAACTAAAACTTTTGACATAGGAAAAGAGCCTTTAATCATATTCTTTACCATGTGCAATCATAAAATAGTCTAATATCTTCATTTTTTCAACATACGTAGCTATTACCCTCGAAAACTAAAACTTTTGAAATAGGAAAAGAGCCTTTAATCACATTCTTTACCATTTGCAATCATAAAATAGTCTAATATCTTCATTTTTTCACATACGTAGCTATTACCCTCGAAAACTAAAACTTTTGAAATAGGAAAAGAGCCTTTAATCACATTCTTTACCATGTGCAATCATAAAATTGTCTAATATCTTCATTTTTTCAACATACGTAGCTATTACCCTCGAAAACTAAAACTTTTGACATAGGAAAAGAGCCTTTAATCACATTTTTACCATTTGCAATCATAAAATAGTCTAATATCTTCATTTTTTCAACATACGTAGCTATTACCCTCGAAAACTAAAACTTTTGACATAGGAAAAGAGCCTTTAATCACATTCTTTACCATTTGCAATCATAAAATAGTCTAATATCTTCATTTTTTCAACATACGTAGCTATTACCCTCGAAAACTAAAACTTTTGAAATAGGAAAAGAGCCTTTAATCACATTCTTTACCATGTGCAATCATAAAATTGTCTAATATCTTCATTTTTTCCACAGACAAAGCTATTACCCTCGAAAACTAAAACTTTTGACATAGGAAAAGAGCCTTTAATCACATTCTTTACCATTTGCAATCATAAAATAGTCTAATATCTTCATTTTTTCAACATACGTAGCTATTACCCTCGAAAACTAAAACTTTTGAAATAGGAAAAGAGCCTTTAATCACATTCTTTACCATTTGCAATCATAAAATAGTCTAATATCTTCATTTTTTCAACATACGTAGCTATTACCCTCGAAAACTAAAACTTTTGAAATAGGAAAAGAGCCTTTAATCACATTCTTTACCATGTGCAATCATAAAATAGTCTAATATCTTCATTTTTTCAACATACGTAGCTATTACCCTCGAAAACTAAAACTTTTGAAATAGGAAAAGAGCCTTTAATCACATTTTTACCATTTGCAATCATAAAATAGTCTAATATCTTCATTTTTTCAACATACGTAGCTATTACCCTCGAAAACTAAAACTTTTGACATAGGAAAAGAGCCTTTAATCACATTCTTTACCATTTGCAATCATAAAATAGTCTAATATCTTCATTTTTTCAACATACGTAGCTATTACCCTCGAAAACTAAAACTTTTGAAATAGGAAAAGAGCCTTTAATCACATTCTTTACCATGTGCAATCATAAAATAGTCTAATATCTTCATTTTTTCAACATACGTAGCTATTACCCTCGAAAACTAAAACTTTTGACATAGGAAAAGAGCCTTTAATCACATTCTTTACCATTTGCAATCATAAAATAGTCTAATATCTTCATTTTTTCAACATACGTAGCTATTACCCTCGAAAACTAAAACTTTTGAAATAGGAAAAGAGCCTTTAATCACATTCTTTACCATTTGCAATCATAAAATAGTCTAATATCTTCATTTTTTCAACATACGTAGCTATTACCCTCGAAAACTAAAACTTTTGACATAGGAAAAGAGCCTTTAATCACATTCTTTACCATTTGCAATCATAAAATAGTCTAATATCTTCATTTTTTCAACATACGTAGCTATTACCCTCGAAAACTAAAACTTTTGAAATAGGAAAAGAGCCTTTAATCACATTCTTTACCATTTGCAATCATAAAATAGTCTAATATCTTCATTTTTTCAACATACGTAGCTATTACCCTCGAAAACTAAAACTTTTGACATAGGAAAAGAGCCTTTAATCATATTCTTTACCATGTGCAATCATAAAATAGTCTAATATCTTCATTTTTTCAACATACGTAGCTATTACCCTCGAAAACTAAAACTTTTGAAATAGGAAAAGAGCCTTTAATCACATTCTTTACATTTGCAATCATAAAATAGTCTAATATCTTCATTTTTTCAACATACGTAGCTATTACCCTCGAAAACTAAAACTTTTGAAATAGGAAAAGAGCCTTTAATCACATTCTTTACCATGTGCAATCATAAAATAGTCTAATATCTTCATTTTTTCAACATACGTAGCTATTACCCTCGAAAACTAAAACTTTTGACATAGGAAAAGAGCCTTTAATCACATTCTTTACCATTTGCAATCATAAAATAGTCTAATATCTTCATTTTTTCAACATACGTAGCTATTACCCTCGAAAACTAAAACTTTTGACATAGGAAAAGAGCCTTTAATCACATTCTTTACCATTAGCAATCATAAAATAGTCTAATATCTTCATTTTTTCAACATACGTAGCTATTACCCTCGAAAACTAAAACTTTTGAAATAGGAAAAGAGCCTTTAATCACATTCTTTACCATGTGCAATCATAAAATAGTCTAATATCTTCATTTTTTCAACATACGTAGCTATTACCCTCGAAAACTAAAACTTTTGAAATAGGAAAAGAGCCTTTAATCACATTCTTTACCATTTGCAATCATAAAATAGTCTAATATCTTCATTTTTTCAACATACGTAGCTATTACCCTCGAAAACTAAAACTTTTGACATAGGAAAAGAGCCTTTAATCATATTCTTTACCACGTGCAATCATAAAATAGTCTAATATCTTCATTTTTTCAACATACGTAGCTATTACCCTCGAAAACTAAAACTTTTGAAATAGGAAAAGAGCCTTTAATCACATTCTTTATCATTTGCAATCATAAAATAGTCTAATATCTTCATTTTTTCAACATACGTAGCTATTACCCTCGAAAACTAAAACTTTTGAAATAGGAAAAGAGCCTTTAATCACATTCTTTACCATTTGCAATCATAAAATAGTCTAATATCTTCATTTTTTCAACATACGTAGCTATTACCCTCGAAAACTAAAACTTTTGACATAGGAAAAGAGCCTTTAATCACATTCTTTACCTTTGCAATCATAAAATAGTCTAATATCTTCATTTTTTCAACATACGTAGCTATTACCCTCGAAAACTAAAACTTTTGACATAGGAAAAGAGCCTTTAATCACATTCTTTACCATGTGCAATCATAAAATTGTCTAATATCTTCATTTTTTCCACAGACAAAGCTCTTACCCTCGAAAACTAAAACTTTTGAAATAGGAAAAGAGCCTTTAATCAAATTCTTTACCATGTGCAATCATAAAATAGTCTAATATCTTCATTTTTTCAACATACGTAGCTATTACCCTCGAAAACTAAAACTTTTGAAATAGGAAAAGAGCCTTTAATCATATTCTTTACCATTTACAATCATAAAATAGTCTAATATCTTCATTTTTTCAACATACGTAGCTATTACCCTCGAAAACTAAAACTTTTGAAATAGGAAAAGAGCCTTTAATCACATTCTTTACCATGTGCAATCATAAAATTGTCTAATATCTTCATTTTTTCCACAAACAAAGCTATTACCCTCGAAAACTAAAACTTTTGAAATAGGAAAAGAGCCTTTAATCACATTCTTTACCATTTGCAATCATAAAATAGTCTAATATCTTCATTTTTTCAACATACGTAGCTATTACCCTCGAAAACTAAAACTTTTGACATAGGAAAAGAGCCTTTAATCATATTCTTTACCATGTGCAATCATAAAATAGTCTAATATCTTCATTTTTTCAACATACGTAGCTATTACCCTCGAAAACTAAAACTTTTGAAATAGGAAAAGAGCCTTTAATCAAAATTCTTTACCATTTGCAATCATAAAATAGTCTAATATCTTCATCTTTTCTACATACGTAGCTATTACCCTCGAAAACTAAAACTTTTGAAATAGGAAAAGAGCCTTTAATCACAGTCTTTACCATGTGCAATCATAAAATTGTCTAATATTTTCATTTTTTCAACATACGTAGCTATTACCCTCGAAAACTAAGACTTTTGACATAGGAAAAGAGCCATTAATCACATTTTTGCCATTTGCAATCATAAAATAGTCTAATATCTTCATTTTTTCAACATACGTAGCTATTACCCTCGAAAACTAAAACTTTTGACATAGGAAAAGAGCCTTTAATCACATTCTTTACCATTTGCAATCATAAAATAGTCTAATATCTTCATTTTTTCATCAGACAAAGCTATTACCCTCGCTATTACCCTCGAAAACTAAAACTTTTGAAATAGGAAAAGAGCCTTTAATCACATTCTTTACCATGTGCAATCATAAAATAGTCTAATATCTTCATTTTTTCAGCATACGTAGCTATTACCCTCGAAAACTAAAACTTTTGACATAGGAAAAGAGCCTTTAATCACATTCTTTACCGTTTGCAATCATAAAATAGTCTAATATCTTCATTTTTTCAACATACGTAGCTATTACCCTCGAAAACTAAAACTTTTGACATAGGAAAAGAGCCTTTAATCACATTCTTTACCATTTGCAATCATAAAATAGTCTAATA
>NW_027066850.1:0-16686 GCF_032884065.1 Artemia franciscana
CATTCTTTACCATGTGAAATCATAAAATTGTCTAATATCTTCATTTTTTCTACAGACATAGCTATTACCCCTTGAAAACCAAAACTTGTGAAAAAGGAAAAGAGCCTTTAATCACATTCTTTACCATGTGCAATCATAAAATAGTCTAATATCTTCATTTTTCCACGGACGAAGCTACTACCCCCGAAAACTAAAACTTTTGACATAGGAAAAGAGCCTGTAATCACATTCTTTACCATGTGCAATCATAAAATAGTCTAATATCTTCATTTTTTCCACGGACATAGCTATTACCCTCGAAAACTAAAACTTTTGACATAGGAAAAAAGCCTTTAATCACATTCTTTACCATGTGCAATCATAAAATAGACTAATATCTTCATTTTTTTCCACAGACATAGCTATTACCCTCGAAAACTAAAACTTTTGACATAGGAAAAGAGCATTTAATCACATTCTTTATCATTTACAATCATAAAATAGTCTAATATCATCATTTTTTCCACGGACGAAGCTATTACCCCCGTAAGCTAAAACTTTTGACATAGGAAAAGAGCATTTAATCACATTCTTTACCATGTGCAATCATAAAATAGTCTAATATCTTCATTTTTTCCACACACATAGCTATTACCCTCGAAAACTAAAACTTTTGACATCGGAAAAGAGCCTTTATTCACATTCTTTACCATGTGCAAGCATAAAATAGTCTAATATCTTCATTTTTTCCACAGACATAGCTCTTACCCCCAAAAACTAAAAATTTTGAAATAGGAAAAGAGCCTTTAATCACATTCTTTACCATGTGCAATCATAAAATAGTCTAATATCTTCATTTTTCTCCACACATAGCTATTACCCTCGAAAACTAAAACTTTTGAAATAGGAAAAGAGCCTTTAATCACATTCTTTACCATGTGCAATCATAAAATTGTCTAATATCTTCATTTTTTCCACAGACTTAGCTATTACCCTCGAAAACTAAAACTTTTGACATAGGAAAAGAGCCTTTAATCACATTCTTTACCATGTGCAATCATAAAATAGTCTAAAATCTTCATTTTTTCCACAGACATAGCTAATACCCCCGAAAACTAAAACTTTTGAAATAGGAAAAGAGCCTTTAATCACATTCTTTACCATGTGCAATCATAAAATAGTCTAATATCTTCATTTTTTCCACAGACATAGCTATTACCCTCGAAAACTAAAACTTTTGAAATAGGAAAAGAGCCTTTAATCACATTCTTTACCATGTGCAATCATAAAATAGTCTAATATCTTCATTTTTTCAACATACGTAGCTCTTACCCCCGAAAACTAAAACTTTTGAAATAGGAAAAGAGCCTTTAATCACATTCTTTGCCATGTGCAATCATAAAATAGTCTAATATCATCATTTTTTCCACAGACATAGCTCTTACCCCCGAAAACTAAAACTTTTGAAATAGGAAAAGAGCCTTTAATCACATTCTTTACCATTTGCAATCATAAAATAGTCTAATATCTTCATTTTTCAACATACGTAGCTATTACCCTTGAAAACTAAAACTTTTGACATTGGGAAAAGAGCCTTTAATCACATTTTTTACCATGTGCAATCATAAAATAGTCTAATATCTTCATTTTTTCAACATACGTAGCTCTTACTCTCGAAAACTAAAACTTTTGAAATAGGAAAAGAGCCTTTAATCACATTCTTTACCATGTGCAATCATAAAATAGTCTAATATCTTCATTTTTTCCACAGACATGGCTCTTACCCCCGAAAACTAAAACTTTTGAAATAGGAAAAGAGCCTTTAATCACATTCTTTACCATGTGCAATCATAAAATAGTGTAATATCTTCATTTTTTCCACAGACATAGCTATTACCCTCGAAGACTAAAACTTTTGACATAGGAAAAGAGCCTTTAATCACATTCTTTACCATGTGCAATCATAAAATAGTCTAATATCTTCATTTTTTCAACATACGTAGCTATTACCCTCGAAAACTAAAACTTTTCAAATAGGAAAAGAGCCTTTAATCACATTCTTTACCATGTGCAATCATAAAATAGTCTAATATCTTCATTTTTTCCACGGACGTAGCTATTACCTTCGAAAACGAAAACTTTTGAAATAGGAAAAGAGCCTTTAATCACATTCTTTACCACGTGCAATCATAAAAGAGTCTAATATCTTCATTTTTTCAACATACGTAGCTAATTACCTCGAAAACTAAAACTTTTGACATAAGAAAAGAGCCTTTAATCACATTCTTTACATGTGCAATCATATAATAGTCCAATATCTTCATTTTTTTAACATACGTAGCTCTTACCCCCAAGAACTACAACTTTTGAAACAGGAAAAAAGCCTTTAATCACATTCTTTACCATGTGCAATCATAAAATAGTCTAATATCTTCATTTTTTCAACATACGTAGCTATTACCCTCGAAAACTAAAACTTTTGACATAAGAAAAGAGCCTTTAATCACATTCTTTACCATGTGCAATCATAAAATAGTCAAATATCTTCATTTTTTCCACGGACGAGGCTATTACCCCCGAAAACTAAAACTTTTGACATAGGAAAAGAGCCTTTAATCACATTCTTTACCATGTACAAGCATAAAATAGTCTAATATCTTCATTTTTTCCACAGACATAGCTCTTACCCCCGAAAACTAAAATTTTGAAATAGGAAAAGAGCCTTTAATCACATTCTTTACCATGTGCAATCATAAAATAGTCTAATATCTTCATTTTTTCCACAGACATAGCTATTACCCTCGAAAACTAAAACTTTTGAAATAGGAAAAGAGCCTTTAATCACATTCTTTACCATTTGCAATCATAAAATAGTCTAATATCGTCATTTTTTCAACATACGTAGCTATTACCCTCGAAAACTAAAACTTTTGAAATAGGAAAAGAGCCTTTAATCACATTCTTTACCATGTGCAATCATAAAATAGTCTAATATCTTCATTTTTTCCACGGACGAAGCTACTACCCCCGAAAACTAAAACTTTTGACATAGGAAAAGAGCCTGTAATCAAATTCTTTACCATGTGCAATCATAAAAATAGTCTAATATCTTCATTTTTCCACGGACATAGCTATTACCCTCGAAAACTAAAACTTTTGACATAGAAAAAGAGCCTTTAATCACATTCTTTACCATGTGCAATCATAAAATAGACTAATATCTTCATTTTTTTCCACAGACATAGCTATTACCCTCGAAAACTAAAACTTTTGACATAGGAAAAGAGCCTTTAATCACATTCTTTAGCATTTAAAATCATAAAATAGTCTAATATCATCATTTTTTCCACTGACGAAGCTATTACCCCCGTAAGCTAAAACTTTTGACATAGGAAAAGAGCCTTTAATCACATTCTTTACCATGTGCAATCATAAAATAGTCTAATATCTTCATTTTTTCCACAGACATGGCTCTTACCCCCGAAAACTAAAACTTTTGAAATAGGAAAAGAGCCTTTAATCACATTCTTTACCATGTGCAATCATAAAATAGTGTAATATCTTCATTTTTTCCACAGACATGGCTATTACCCTCGAAGACTAAAACTTTTGACATAGGAAGAGAGCCTTTAATCACATTCTTTACCATGTGCAATCATAAAATTGTCTAATATCTTCATTTTTTCAACATACGTAGCTATTACCCTCGAAAACTAAAACTTTTGAAATAGGAAAAGAGCCTTTAATCACATTCTTTACCATGTGCAATCATAAAATAGTCTAATATCTTCATTTTTTCCACGGACGTAGCTATTACCTTCGAAAACTAAAACTTTTGAAATAGGAAAAGAGCCTTTAATCACATTCTTTACCACGTGCAATCATAAAAGAGTCTAATATCTTCATTTTTTCAACATACGTAGCTATTACCCTCGAAAACTAAAACTTTTGACATAAGAAAAGAGCCTTTAATCACATTCTTTACCATGTGCAATCATATAATAGTCTAATATCTTCATTTTTTTAACATACGTAGCTCTTACCCCCAAGAACTACAACTTTTGAAACAGGAAAAAAGCCTTTAATCACATTCTTTACCATGTCCAATCATAAAATAGTCTAATATCTTCATTTTTTCAACATACGTAGCTATTACCCTCGAAAACTAAAACTTTTGACATAAGAAAAGAGCCTTTAATCACATTCTTTACCATGTGCAATCATAAAATAGTCAAATAGCTTCATTTTTTCCACGGACGAGGCTATTACCCCCGAAAACTAAAACTTTTGACATAGGAAAGAGCCTTTAATCACATTCTTTACCATGTGCAAGGATAAAATAGTCTAATATCTTCATTTTTTCCACAGACATAGCTCTTACCGCCGAAAACTAAAATTTTGAAATAGGAAAAGAGCCTTTAATCACATTCTTTACCATGTGCAATCATAAAATAGTCTAATATCTTCATTTTTTCCACACACATAGCTATTACCATCGAAAACTAAAATTTTTGACGTAGGAAAAGAGCCTTTAATCACATTCTTTACCATGTGCAAGCCTAAAATAGTCTAATATCTTCATTTTTTCCACAGACATAGCTCTTACCCCCGAAAACTAAAAATTTTGAAATAGGAAAAGAGCCTTTAATCACATTCTTTACCATGTGCAATCATAAAATAGTCTAATATCTTCATTTTTTCCACACACATAGCTATTACCCTCGAAAACTAAAACTTTTGAAATAGGAAAAGAGCCTTTAATCACATTCTTTACCATGTGCAATCATAAAATTGTCTAATATCTTCATTTTTTCCACAGACTTAGCTATTACCCTCGAAAACTAAAACTTTTGACATAGGAAAAGAGCCTTTAATCACATTCTTTACCATGTGCAATCATAAAATAGTCTAATATCTTCTTTTGTTTCACAGACATAGCTATTACCCTCGAAAACTAAAACTTTTGAAATAGGAAAAGAGCCTTTAATCACATTCTTTACCATGTGCAATCATAAAATAGTCTAATATCATCATTTTTTCCACAGACATAGCTCTTACCCCCGAAAACTAAAACTTTTGAAATAGGAAAAGAGCCTTTAATCACACTCTTTACCATGTGCAAGCCTAAAATAGTCTAATATCTTCATATTTTCCACAGACATAGCTCTTACCCCCGAAAACTAAAAATTTTGACATAGGAAAAGAGCCTTTAATCACATTCTTTACCATGTGCAATCATAAAATAGACTAATATCTTCTTTTGTTTCACAGACATAGCTATTACCCTCGAAAACTAAAACTTTTAAAATAGGAAAAGAGCCTTTATCACATTCTTTACCATGTGCAATCATAAAATAGTCTAAAATCTTCATTTTTTCCACAGACATAGCTAATACCCCCGAAAACTAAAACTTTTGAAATAGGAATAGAGCCTTTAATCACATTCTTTACCATGTGCAATCATAAAATAGTCTAATATCTTCATTTTTTCAACATACGTAGCTCTTACCCCCGAAAACTAAAACTTTTGAAATAGGAAAAGAGCCTTTAATCACATTCTTTGCCATGTGCAATCATAAAATAGTCTAATATCATCATTTTTTCCACAGACATAGCTCTTACCCCCGAAAACTAAAACTTTTGAAATAGGAAAAGAGCCTTTAATCACATTCTTTACCATTTGCAATCATAAAATAGTCTAATATCTTCATTTTTTCAACATACGTAGCTCTTACCCCCGAAAACTAAAACTTTTGAAATAGGAAAAGAGCCTTTAATCACATTCTTTGCCATGTGCAATCATAAAATAGTCTAATATCATCATTTTTTCCACAGACATAGCTCTTACCCCCGAAAACTAAAACTTTTGAAATAGGAAAAGAGCCTTTAATCACATTCTTTACCATTTGCAATCATAAAATAGTCTAATATCTTCATTTTTTCCACAGACATGGCTCTTACCCCTGAAAACTAAAAATTTTGACATAGGAAAAGAGCCTTTAATCACATTCTTTACCATATGCAATCATAAAATAGTCTAATATCTTCATTTTTTCCACAGACATAGCTATTACCCTCGAAAACTAAAACTTTTGAAATAAAAAGAGAGCCTTTAATCACATTCTTTACCATGTGAAATCATAAAATTGTCTAATATCTTCATTTTTTCAACATACGTAGCTATTACGCTCGAAAACTAAAACTTTTGAAATAGGAAAAGAGCCTTTAATCACATTCTTTACATGTGCAATCATAAAATAGTCTAATATCTTCATTTTTTCCACGGACGTAGCTATTACCTTCGAAAACTAAAACTTTTGAAATAGGAAAAGAGCCTTTAATCACATTCTTTACCACGTGCAATCATAAAAGAGTCTAATATCTTCATTTTTTCCACACACATAGCTATTACCATCGAAAACTAAAATTTTTGACGTAGGAAAGAGCCTTTAATCACATTCTTTACCATGTGCAAGCCTAAAATAGTCTAATATCTTCATTTTTTTCCACAGACATAGCTCTTACCCCCCGAAAACTAAAAATTTTGAAATAGGAAAAGAGCCTTTAATCACATTCTTTACCATGTGCAATCATATAATAGTCTAATATCTTCATTTTTTTAACATACGTAGCTCTTACCCCCAAGAACTACAACTTTTGAAACAGGAAAACAAGTCCTTAATCACATTCTTTACCATGTGCAATCATAAAAATAGTCTAATATCTTCATTTTTTCAACATACGTAGCTATTACCCTCGAAAACTAAAACTTTTGACATAAGAAAAGAGCCTTTAATCACATTCTTTACCATGTGCAATCATAAAAATAGTCAAATATCTTCATTTTTTCCACGGACGAGGCTATTACCCCCGAAAACTAAAACTTTTGACATAGGAAAAGAGCCTTTAATCACATTCTTTACCATGTGCAAGGATAAAATAGTCTAATATCTTCATTTTTTCCACAGACATAGCTCTTACCCCCGAAAACTAAAATTTTGAAATAGGAAAAGAGCCTTTAATCACATTCTTTACCATGTGCAATCATAAAATAGTCTAATATCTTCATTTTTTCACACACATAGCTATTACCATCGAAAACTAAAATTTTTTGACGTAGGAAAAGAGCCTTTTAATCACATTCTTTACATGTGCAAGCCTAAAATAGTCTAATATCTTCTTTTTTTCCACAGGACATAGCTCTTACCCCCGAAAACTAAAAATTTTGAAATAGGAAAAGAGCCTTTTAATCACATTCTTTACCATGTGCAATCATAAAATAGTCTAATATCTTCATTTTTTCCACACACATAGCTATTACCCTCGAAAACTAAAACTTTTGAAATAGGAAAAGAGCCTTTAATCACATTCTTTACCATGTGCAATCATAAAATTGTCTAATATCTTCATTTTTTCCACAGACTTAGCTATTACCCTCGAAAACTAAAACTTTTGACATAGGAAAAGAGCCTTTAATCACATTCTTTACCATGTGCAATCATAAAATAGTCTAATATCTTCTTTTGTTTCACAGACATAGCTATTACCTCGAAAACTAAAACTTTTGAAATAGGAAAAGAGCCTTTAATCACATTCTTTACCATGTGCAATCATAAAATAGTCTAATATCATCATTTTTTCCACAGACATAGCTCTTACCCCCGAAAACTAAAACTTTTGAAATAGGAAAAGAGCCTTTAATCACACTCTTTACCATGTGCAAGCCTAAAATAGTCTAATATCTTCATATTTTCCACAGACATAGCTCTTACCCCCGAAAACTAAAAATTTGACATAGGAAAAGAGCCTTTAATCACATTCTTTACCATGTGCAATCATAAAATAGACTAATATCTTCTTTTGTTTCACAGACATAGCTATTACCCTCGAAAACTAAAACTTTTCAAATAGGAAAAGAGCCTTTAATCACATTCTTTACCATGTGCAATCATAAAATAGTCTAAAATCTTCATTTTTTCCACAGACATAGCTAATACCCCCGAAAACTAAAACTTTTGAAATATGAAAAGAGCCTTTAATCACATTCTTTACCACGTGCAATCATAAAATAGTCTAATATCTTCATTTTTTCAACATACGTAGCTCTTACCCCCGAAAACTAAAACTTTTGAAATAGGAAAAGAGCCTTTAATCACATTCTTTGCCATGTGCATCATAAAATAGTCCTAATATCATCATTTTTTCCACAGACATAGCTCTTACCCCCGAAAACTAAAACTTTTGAAATAGGAAAAGAGCCTTTAATCACATTCTTTACCATTTGCAATCATAAAATAGTCTAATATCTTCATTTTTTCAACATACGTAGCTCTTACCCCCGAAAACTAAACTTTTGAAATAGAAAAAGAGCCTTTAATCACATTCTTTGCCATGTGCAATCATAAAATAGTCTAATATCATCATTTTTTCCACAGACATAGCTCTTACCCCCGAAAACTAAACTTTTGAAATAGGAAAAAGAGCCTTTAATCACATTCTTTACATTTGTAATCATAAAAATAGTCTAATATCTTCATTTTTTCCACAGACATGGCTCTTACCCCTGAAAACTAAAAATTTTGACATAGGAAAAGAGCCTTTAATCACATTCTTTACCATATGCAATCATAAAATAGTCTAATATCTTCATTTTTTCCACAGACATAGCTATTACCTCGAAAACTAAAACTTTTGAAATAAAAAAGAGAGCCTTTAATCACATTCTTTACCATGTGAAATCATAAAATTGTCTAATATCTTCATTTTTTCAACATACGTAGCTATTACCCTCGAAAACTAAACTTTTGAAATAGGAAAAGAGCCTTTAATCACATTCTTTACCATGTGCAATCATAAAATAGTCTAATATCTTCATTTTTTCACGGACGTAGCTATTACCTTCGAAAACTAAAACTTTTGAAATAAGAAAAAGAGCCTTTAATCACATTCTTTACCACGTGCAATCATAAAAGAGTCTAATATCTTCATTTTTTCCACACACATAGCTATTACCATCGAAAACTAAAATTTTTGACGTAGGAAAAGAGCCTTTAATCACATTCTTTACCATGTGCAAGCCTAAAATAGTCTAATATCTTCATCTTTTTTTCCACAGACATAGCTCTTACCCCCGAAAACTAAAAATTTTGAAATAGGAAAAGAGCCTTTAATCACTTCTTTACCATGTGCAATCATAAAATAGTCTAATATCTTCATTTTTTCCACACACATAGCTATTACCCTCGAAAACTAAACTTTTGAAATAGGGAAAAGAGCCTTTAATCACATTATTTACCATGTGCAATCATAAAATTGTCTAATATCTTCATTTTTTCCACAGACTTAGCTATTACCTCGAAAACTAAAACTTTTGACATAGGAAAAGAGCCTTTAATCACATTCTTTACCATGTGCAATCATAAATACTCTAATATCTTCTTTTGTTTCACAGACATAGCTATTACCCTCGAAAACTAAAACTTTTGAAATAGGAAAAAGAGCCTTTAATCACATTCTTTACCATGTGCCAATCATAAAATAGTCTAATATCATCATTTTTTCCACAGACATAGCTCTTACCTCCGAAAACTAAAACTTTTGAAATAGGAAAGAGCCTTTAATCACATTCTTTACCATGTGCAAGCCTAAAATAGTCTAATATCTTCATATTTTCCACAGACATAGCTCTTACCCCCGAAAACTAAAAATTTTGACATAGGAAAAGAGCCTTTAATCACATTCTTTACCATGTGCAATCATAAATAGTCTAAAATCTTCATTTTTTCCACAGACATAGCTAATACCCCGAAAACTAAACTTTTGAAATAGGAAAAGAGCCTTTAATCACATTCTTTACCATGTGCAATCAAAAAATAGTCTAATATCTTCATTTTTCAACATACGTAGCTCTTACCCCCGAAAACTAAACTTTTGAAATAGGAAAAGAGCCTTTAATCACATTCTTTGCCATGTGCAATCATAAATAGTCTAATATCATCATTTTTTCCACAGACATAGCTCTTACCCTTGAAAACTAAAACTTTTGAAATAGGAAAAGAGCCTTTAATCACATTCTTTACCATTTGCAATCATAAAATAGTCTAATATCTTCATTTTTTCCACGGACGTAGCTATTACCTTCGAAAACTAAAACTTTTGAAATAGGAAAAGAGCCTTTAATCACATTCTTTACCACGTGCATTCATAAAAGAGTCTAATATCTTCATTTTTTCCACGGACGAAGCTATTACCCCCGAAAACTAAAACTTTTGACATAGGAAATGTGCCTTTAATCACATTCTTTACTATGTGCAATGATAAAATAGTCTAATATCTTCATTTTTTTCCACAGACATGCTATTACCCTCGAAAACTAGAACTTTTGACATAGGAAAAGAGCCTTTAATCACATTCTTTACCATATACAATCATAAAATAGTCTAATATCTTCTTTTTTTCCACAGACATAGCTCTTACCCACGAAAACTAAAACTTTTGAAATAGAAAAAGAGCCTTTAATCACATTCTTTACCATGTGCAATCATAAAATAGTCTAATATCTTCATTTTTCCACAGACATAGCTATTACCCTCGAAAACTAAAACTTTTGAAATAGGAAAAGGGCCTTTAATCACATTCTTTACCATTTGCAATCATAAAATAGTCTAATATCTTCATTTTTCAACATACGTAGCTATTATCCTCGAAAACTAAAACTTTTGAAATAGGAAAAGAGCCTTTAATCACATTCTTTACCATATGCAATCATAAAATTGTCTAATATCTTCATTTTTTCTACAGACATAGCTATTACACTTGAAAACCAAAACTTGTGAAATAGGAAAAGAGCCTTTAATCACATTCTTTACCATGTGCAATCATAAAATTGTCTAATATCTTCATTTTTTCCACAGACGTAGCTATTACCCTCGAAAACTAAAACTTGTGAAATAGGAAAAGAGCCTTTAATCACATTCTTTACCATGTGCAATCATAAAATAGTCTAATATCTTCATTTTTTCCACGGACGAAGCTACTACCCCCGAAAACTCAAACTTTTGACAAAGGAAAAGAGCCTTTAATCACATTTTTTACCATGCGCAATCATAAAATAGACTAATATCTTCATTTTTTTCCACAGACATAGCTATTACCCTCGAAAACTAAAACTTTTGACATAGGAAAAGAGCCTTTAATCACATTCTTAACCATGTGCAATCATAAAATAGTCTAATATCTTCATTTTTTCCACGGACGAAGCTATTACCCTCGAAAAATAAAACTTTTGAAATAGGAAAAGAGCCTTTAATCACATTCTTTACCATGTGCAATCATAAAATAGTCTAATATCATCATTTTTCCACAGACATAGCTCTTACCCCCGAAAACTAAAACTTTTGAAATAGGAAAAGAGCCTTTAATCACATTCTTTACCATTTGCAATCATAAAATAGTCTAATATCGACATTTTTTCAACATACGTAGATATTACCTCGAAAACTAAAACTTTTGACATTGGAAAAGAGCCTTTAATCACATTCTTTACCATGTGCAATCATAAATAGTCTAATATCTTCATTTTTGCAACATACGTAGCTCTTACTCTCGAAAACTAAAACTTTTGAAATAAGAAAAGAGCCTTTAATCACATTCTTTACCATTTGCAATCATAAAATAGTCTAATTTCTTCATTTTTTCAACATACGTAGCTCTTACCCCCGAAAACTAAAACTTTTGAAATAGGAAAAGAGCCTTTAATCACATTCTTTACCATGTGCAATCATAAAATAGTCTAATATCTTCATTTTTTCCACGGACGAAGCTATTACCCTCGAAAACTAAAACTTTTGAAATAGGAAAAGAGCCTATAATCACACTCTTAACATGTGCAATCATAAAATTGTCTAATATCTTCCTTTTTCCACAGACATAGCTATTAACCTCAAAAACTAAAACTTTTGACATGGGAAAAGAGCCTTTAATCACATTCTTACCATGTGCAATCATAAAATAGTCTAATATCTTCATTTTTTCCACGGACGTAGCTATTACCCTCAAAAACTAAAACTTTTGACATAGGAAAAGTGCCTTTAATCACATTCTTTACCATATGCAATCATAGAATAGTCTAATATCTTCATTTTTCCACAGACATAGCTATTACCCTCGAAAACTAAAACTTTTGACATAGGAAAAGAGCCTTTAATCAAATTCTTTACCATTTGCAATCATAAAATAGTCTAATATCTTCATTTTTTCCAGGGACGAAGCTATTCCCCTCGAAAACTAAAACTTTTGAAATAGGAAAAGATCCTTTAATCACATTCTTTACCATGTGCAATCATAAAATAGTCTAATATCTTCATTTTTTCCACAGACATAGCTCTTACCCCCGAAAACTAAAACTTTTGAAATAGGAAAAGAGCCTTTAATCACATTCTTTACCATGTGCAATCATAAAATAGTCTAATATCTTCATTTTTTCCACAGACATAGCTATTACCCTCGAAAACTAAAACTTTCGAAATAGGAAAAGAGCCTTTAATCACATTCTTTACCATTTGCAATCATAAAATAGTCTAATATCTTCATTTTTTCAACATACGTAGCTATAACCCTCGAAAACTAAAACTTTTGAAATAGGAAAAGAGCCTTTAATCACATTCTTTACCATGTGCAATCATAAAATAGTGTAATATCTTCATTTTTTCCACAGACGAAGTTATTACCCTCGAAAACTAAAAACTATTGAAATAGGGAAAAGAGCCTTTAATCACATTTTTTACCATGTGCAATCATAAAATAGTCTAATATCTTCATTTTTTCCACGGACGAAGCTATTACCCCCGAAAACTACAACTTTTGACATAAGAAAAGAGCTTTTAATCACATTCTTTACCATGTGCAATCATAAAATAGTCTAATTTCTTCATTTTTTCAACATACGTAGCTATTACCCTCGAAAACTAAAACTTTTGACATAGGAAAAGAGCCTTTAATAACATTCTTTACCATGTGTAATCATAAAATAGTCTAATATCTTCATTTTTTCAACATACGTAGCTCTTACCCCCGGAAACTAAAACTTTTGAAATAGGAAAAGAACCTTTAATCACATTCTTTACCATGTGCAATCATAAAATAGTCTAATATCTTCATTTTTTTCACAGACATGGCTCTTACCCCCGAAAACTAAAACTTTTGAAATAGGAAAAGAGCCTTTAATCACATTCTTTACCATGTGCAATCATAAAATAGTGTAATATCTTCATTTTTTCCACAGACATAGCTATTACCCTCGAAAACTAAAACTTTTGACATAGGAAAAGAGCCTTTATTCACATTCTTTACCATGTGCAATCATAAAATAGTCTAATATCTTCATTTTTTCCACAGACATAGCTATTACCCTCGAAAACTAAAACTTTCGAAATTGGAAGAGAGCCTTTAATCACATTCTTTACCATGTGCAATCATAAAATTGTCTAATATCTTCATTTTTTCAACATACGTAGCTATTACCCTCGAAAACTAAAACTTTTGAAATAGGGAAAAGAGCCTTTAGTCACATTCTTTATCATGTGCAATCATAAAATAGTCTAATATCTTCATTTTTTCCACGGACGTAGCTATTACCTTCGAAAACTAAAACTTTTGAAATAGGAAAAGAGCTTTAATGACATTCTTTACCACGTGCCAATCATAAAGAGTCTAATATCTTCATTTTTTCCACGGACGAAGCTATTACCCCGAAAACTAAACCTTTTGACATAGGAAAAGTGCCTTTAATCACATTCTTTACCATATGCAATCATAAAATAGTCTAATAACTTCATTTTTTCCACAGACATAGCTATTACCCTCGAAAACTAGAACTTTTGACATAGGAAAAGAGCCTTTAATCACATTCTTTACCATTTGCAATCATAAAATAGTCTGATATCTTCATTTTTTCCACGGACGAAGCTATTACCCCCGAAAACTAAACCTTTTGACATAGGAAAAGTGCCTTTAATCACATTCTTTACCATGTGCAATCATAAAATAGTCTAATAACTTCATTTTTTCCACAGACATAGCTCTTACCCCCGAAAAACTAAACTTTTGAAATAGGAAAAGAGCCTTTAATCACATTCTTTACCATGTGCAATCTAAAATAGTCTAATATCTTCATTTTTCCACAGACATAGCTATTACCCTCGAAAACTAAAAATTTTGAAATAGGAAAAGAGCCTTTAATCACATTCTTTACCATGTGCAATCATAAAATTGTCTAATATCTTCATTTTTTCTACAGACATAGCTATTACCCTTGAAAACCAAAACTTGTGAAATAGAAAAGAGCCTTAATCACATTCTTTACCATGTGCAATCATAAAATAGTCTAATATCTTCATTTTTTCCACGGACGAAGCTACTACCCCCGAAAACTAAAACTTTTGACATAGGAAAAGAGCCTTTAATCACATTCTTTACCATGTGCAATCATAAAATAGTCTAATATCTTCATTTTTTCCACGGACATAGCTATTACCCTCGAAAACTAAAACTTTTGACATAGGAAAAGAGCCTTTAATCACATTCTTTACCATGTGCAATCATAAAATAGACTAATATCTTCATTTTTTTCCACAGACATAGCTATTACCCTCAAAAACTAAAACTTTTGACATAGGAAAAGAGCCTTTAATCACATTCTTTACCATTTACAATTATAAAATAGTCTAATATCATCATTTTTTCCACGGACGAAGCTATTAACCCCGAAAACTAAAACTTTTGACATAGGAAAAGAGCCTTTAATCACATTCTTTACCATGTGCAATCATAAAATAGTCTAATATCTTCATTTTTTCAACATACGTAGCTATTACCCTCGAAAACTAAAACTTTTGACATAGGAAAAGAGCCTTTAATCACATTCTTTACCATGTGCAATCATAAAATAGTCTAATATCTTCATTTTTTACACAGTCTTAGCTATTAACCTCGAAAACTAAAACTTTTGAAATAGAAAAAGAGCCTTTAATCACATTCTTTACCATATGCAATCATAAAATAGTCTAATATCTTCATTTTTTCAACATACGTAGCTATTACCCTCGAAAACTAAAACTTTTGAAATAGGAAAAGAGCCTTTAATCACATTCTTTACCATGTGCAATCATAAAATAGTCTAATATCTTCATTTCTTCACAGACATAGCTCTTACCCCCGAAAACTAAAACTTTTGAAATAGGAAAAGAGCCTTTAATCACATTCTTTACCAATTGCAATCATATAATAGTCTAACATCTTCATTTTTTTAGCATACGTAGCTCTTACCCCCGAGAACTAAAACTTTTAAAATAGGAAAAGAGCCTTTAATCACATTCTTTACCATGTGCAATCATAAAATAGTCTAATATCTTCATTTTTTCAACATACTTAGGCATTACCCTCGAAAACTAAAACTTTTCACATAAGAAAAGAGCCTTTAATCACATTCTTTACCATGTGCAATCATAAAATAGTCTAATATCTTCATTTTTTCCACGGACGAAGCTATTACCCTCGAAAACTAGAACTTTTGACATAGGAAAAGAGCCTTTAATCACATTCTTTACCATTTGCAATCATAAAATAGTCTAATATCTTCATTTTTTCCACGGACGAAGCTATTACCCCGAAAACTAAACCTTTTGACATAGGAAAAGTGCCTTTAATCACATTCTTTACCATGTGCAATCATAAAATAGTCTAATAACTTCATTTTTTCCACAGACATAGCTCTTACCCCCGAAAACTAAAACTTTTGAAATAGGAAAAGAGCCTTTAATCACATTCTTTACCATGTGCAATCATAAAATAGTCTAATATCTTCATTTTTCCACAGACATAGCTATTACCCTCGAAAACTAAACTTTTGAAATAGGAAAAGAGCCTTTAATCACATTCTTTACCATGTGCAATCATAAAATTGTCTAATATCTTCATTTTTTCTACAGACATAGCTATTACCCTTGAAAACCAAAACTTGTGAAATAGGAAAAGAGCCTTTAATCACATTCTTTACCATGTGCAATCATAAAATAGTCTAATATCTTCATTTTTTCCACGGACGAAGCTACTACCCCCGAAAACTAAAACTTTTGACATAGGAAAAGAGCCTTTAATCACATTCTTTACCATGTGCAATCATAAAATAGTCTAATATCTTCATTTTTTCCACGGACATAGCTATTACCCTCGAAAACTAAAACTTTTGACATAGGAAAAGAGCCTTTAATCACATTCTTTACCATGTGCAATCATAAAATAGACTAATATCTTCATTTTTTTCCACAGACATAGCTATTACCCTCGAAAACTAAAACTTTTGACATAGGAAAAGAGCCTTTAATCACATTCTTTACCATTTACAATCATAAAATAGTCTAATATCATCATTTTTTCCACGGACGAAGCTATTACCCCCGTAAGCTAAAACTTTTGACATAGGAAAAGAGCCTTTAATCACATTCTTTACCATGTGCAATCATAAAATAGTCTAATATCTTCATTTTTTCAACATACGTAGCTATTACCCTTGAAAACTAAAACTTTTGACATAGGAAAAGAGCCTTTAATCACATTCTTTACCATGTGCAATCATAAAATAGTCTAATATCTTCATTTCTTCCACAGACATAGCTCTTACCCCCGAAAACTAAAACTTTTGAAATAGGA
>NW_027066851.1:0-16667 GCF_032884065.1 Artemia franciscana
ATAGCTACGTATGTTGAAAAAATGAAGATATTAGACTATTTTATGATTGCACATGGTAAAGAATGTGATTAAAGGCTCTTTTCCTACTTCAAAAGTTTTAGTTTTCGAGGGTAATAGCTAGGTTTGTTGAAAAAATGAAGATATTAGACTATTTTATGATTGCACATGGTAAAGAATGTGATTAAAGGCTCTTTTCCCATTTCAAAAGTTTTAGTTTTCGAGGGTAATAGCTAGGTCTGTTGAAAAAATGAAGATAATAGACTATTATATGATTGCAAATGGTAAAGACTGTGATTAAAGGCTCTTTTCCTATTTCAAAAGTTTTAGTTTTCGAGGGTAATAGCTACGTATGTTGAAAAAATGAAGATATTAGACTATTTTATGATTGCACATGGTAATGAATGTGATTAAAGGCTCTTTTCCTATTTCAAAAGTTTTAGTTTTCGAGGGTAATAGCTACGTATGTTGAAAAAATGAAGATATTAGACTATTTTATGATTGCACATGGTAAAGAATGTGATTAAAGGCTCTTTTCCTATTTCAAAAGTTTTAGTTTTCGAGGGTAATAGCTACGTATGTTGAAAAAATGAAGATATTAGACTATTTTATGATTGCAAATGGTAAAGAATGTGATTAAAGGCTCCTTTCCTATGTCAAAAGTTTTAGTTTTCGAGGGTAATAGCTACGTATGTTGAAAAAATGAAGATATTAGACTATTTTATGATTGCAAATGGTAAAGAATGTGATTAAAGGCTCTTTTCCTATGTCAAAAGTTTTAGTTTTCGAGGGTAATAGCTACGTATGTTGAAAAAATGAAGATATTAGACTATTTTATGATTGCACATGGTAAAGAATGTGATTAAAGGCTCTTTTCCTATTTCAAAGTTTTAGTTTTCGAGGGTAATAGCTACGTATGTTGAAAAAATGAAGATATTAGACTATTTTATGATTGCACATGGTAAAGAATGTGATTAAAGGCTCTTTTCCTATTTCAAAAGTTTTAGTTTTCGAGGGTAATAGCTACGTATGTTGAAAAAATGAAGATATTAGACTATTTTATGATTGCACATGGTAAAGAATGTGATTAAAGGCTCTTTTCCTATGTCAAAAGTTTTAGTTTTCGAGGGTAATAGCTACGTATGTTGAAAAAATGAAGATATTAGACTATTTATGATTGCACATGGTAAAGAATGTGATTAAAGGCTCTTTTCCTATGTCAAAAGTTTTAGTTTTCGAGGGTAATAGCTACGTATGTTGAAAAAAGAAGATATTAGACTATTTTATGATTGCAAATGGTAAAGAATGTGATTAAAGGCTCTTTTCCTATGTCAAAAGTTTTAGTTTTCGAGGGTAATAGCTACGTATGTTGAAAAAATGAAGATATTAGACATTTTATGATTGCAAATGGTAAAGAATGTGATTAAAGGCTCTTTTCCTATGTCAAAAGTTTTAGTTTTCGAGGGTAATAGCTACGTATGTTGAAAAAATGAAGATATTAGACTATTTTATGATTGCAAATGGTAAAGAATGTGATTAAAGGCTCTTTTCCTATGTCAAAAGTTTTAGTTTTCGAGGTAATAGCTACGTATGTTGAAAAAATGAAGATATTAGACTATTTTATGATTGCACATGGTAAAGAATGTGATTAAAGGCTCTTTTCCTATGTCAAAAGTTTTAGTTTTCGAGGGTAATAGCTACGTATGTTGAAAAAATGAAGATATTAGACTATTTTATGATTGCACATGGTAAAGAATGTGATTAAAGGCTCTTTTCCTATTTCAAAAGTTTTAGTTTTCGAGGGTAATAGCTAGGTTGTTGAAAAAATGAAGATATTAGACTATTTTATGATTGCAAATGGTAAAGAATGTGATTAAAGGCTCTTTTCCTATTTCAAAAGTTTTAGTTTTCGAGGGTAAATTTAGTATGTTGAAAAAATGAAGATATTAGACTATTTTATGATTGCACATGGTAAAGAATGTGATTAAAGGCCCTTTTCCTATTTCAAAAGTTTTAGTTTTCGAGGGTAATAGCTACGTATGTTGAAAAAATGAAGATATTAGACTATTTTATGATTGCACATGGTAAAGAATGTGATTAAAGGCTCTTTTCCTATTTCAAAAGTTTTAGTTTTCGAGGGTAATAGCTACGTATGTTGAAAAAATGAAGATATTAGACTATTTTATGATTGCACATGGTAAAGAATGTGATTAAAGGCTCTTTTGCTATTTCAAAAGTTTTAGTTTTCGAGGGTAATAGCTACGTATGTTGAAAAAATGAAGATATTAGACTATTTTATGATTGCACATGGTAAAGAATCTGATTAAAGGCTCTTTTCCTATTTCAAAAGTTTTTGTTTTCGAGGGTAATAGCTACGTATGTTGGAAAAATGAAAATATTAGACTATTTTATGATTGCACATGGTAATGAATGTGCTTAAAGGCTCTTTTCCTATGTCAAAACTTTTAGTTTTCAAGGGTAATAGCTACGTATGTTGAAAAAATGAAGATATTAGACTATTTTATGATTGCAAATGGTAAAGAATGTGATTAAAGGCTCTTTTCCAATTTCAAAAGTTTTAGTTTTCGAGGGTAATAGCTACGTATGTTGAAAAAATGAAGATATTAGACAATTTTATGATTGCACATGGTAAAGAATGTGATTAAAGGCTCTTTTCCTATGTCAAAAGTTTTAATTTTCGAGGGTAATAGCTACGTATGTTGAAAAAATAAAGATATTAGACTATTTTATGATTGCAAATTGTAAAGAATGTGATTAAAGGCTCTTTTCCTATGTCAAAAGTTTTAATTTTCGATGGTAATAGCTACGTATGTTGAAAAAATGAAGATATTAGACTATTTTATGATTGCAAATGGTAAAGAATGTGATTAAAGGCTCTTTTCCTATGTCAAAAGTTTTAGTTTTCGTGGGTAATAGCTATGTATGTTGAAAAAATGAAGATATTAGACTATTTTATGATTGCACATGGTAAAGAATGTGATTAAAGGCTCTTTTCCTATTTCAAAAGTTTTAGTTTTCGATGGTAATAGCTAGGTATGTTGAAAAAATGAAGATATTAAACTATTTTATGATTGCAAATTGTAAAGAATGTGATTAAAGGCTCTTTTGCTATTTCAAAAGTTTTAGTTTTCGAGGGTAATAGCTATATCTGTTGAAAAAATGAAGATATTAGACTATTTTATGATTGCACATGCTAAAGAATGTGATTAAAGGCTCTTTTCCTATTTCAAAAGTTTTAGTTTTCGAGGGTAATAGCTACGTATATTGAAAAAATGAAGATATTAGACAATTTTATGATTGCAAATGGTAAAGAATGTGATTAAAGGCTCTTTTCGTATGTCAAAAGTTTTAGTTTTCGAGGGTAATAGCTACGTATGTTGAAAAACTGAAGATATTAGACTATTTTATGATTGCAAATGGTAACGAATGTGATTAAAGGCTCTTTTCCTATTTCAAAAGTTTTAGTTTTCGAGGGTAATAGCTACCTATGTTTAAAAAATGAAGATATTTGACTATTTTATGATTGCAAATGGTAAAGAATGTGATTAAAGGCTCTTTTCCAATGTCAAAAGTTTTAGTTTTCGAGGGTAATAGCTACCTATGTTTAAAAAATGAAGATATTTGACTATTTTATGATTGCAAATGGTAAAGAATGTGATTAAAGGCTCTTTTCCCATGACAAAAGTTTTAGTATTCGAGGGTAATAGCTACGTATGTTGAAAAAATGAAGATATGAGACTATTTTATGATTGCAAATGGTAAAGAATGTGATTAAAGGCTCTTTTCCTATGTCAAAAGTTTTAGTTTTCGAGGGTAATAGCTATGTATGTTGAAAAAATGAAGATATTAGACTATTTTATGATTGCACATGGTAAAAAATGTGATTAAAGGCTCTTTTCCTATTTCAAAAGTTTTAGTTTTCGAGGGTAATAGCTACCTAGGTTGAAAAAATGAAGATATTAGACTTTTTTATGATTGCAAATGGTAAAGAATGTGATTAAAGGCACTTTTCCTATGTCAAAAGTTTTAGTTTTCGAGGTTAATAGCTACGTATGTTGAAAAAATGAAGATATTAAACTATTTTATGATTGCAAATTGTAAAGAATGTGATTAAAGGCTCTTTTCCTATGTCAAAAGTTTTAGTTTTCGATGGTAATAGCTACGTATGTTGAAAAAATGAAGATATTAGACTATTTTATGATTGCAAATGGTAAAGAATGTGATTAAAGGCTCTTTTCCTATGTCAAAAGTTTTAGTTTTCGAGGGTAATAGCTATGTATGTTGAAAAAATGAAGATATTAGACTATTTTATGATTGCACATGGTAGAGAATGTGATTAAAGGCTCTTTTCCTATTTCAAAAGTTTTAGTTTTCGAGGGTAATAGCTAGGTATGTTGAAAAAATGAAGATATTAGACTATTTTATGATTGAACATGGTAAAGAATGTGATCAAAGGCTCTTTTCCTATTTCAAAAGTAATAGTTTTCGATGGTAATAGCTAGGTCTGTTGAAAAAATGAAGATAATAGACTATTATATGATTGCAAATGGTAAAGAATGTGATTAAAGGCTCTTTTCCTATTTCAAAAGTGTTTTAGTTTTCGAGGGTAATAGCTATATCTGCTGAAAAAATGAAGATATTAGACTATTTTATGATTTCACATGCTAAAGAATGTGATCAAAGGCTCTTTTCCTATTTCAAAAGTTTTAGTTTTCGAGGGTAATAGCTACGTATGTTGAAAAAATGAAGATATTAGACAATTTTATGATTGCAAATGGTAAAGAATGTGATTAAAGGCTCTTTTCGCTATTTTCGCTAAGGCTCTTTCTCTTTTGCTATTTCAAAAGTTTTAGTTTTCGAGGGTAATAGCTATATCTGTTGAAAAAATGAAGATATTAGACTATTTTATGATTGCACATGCTAAAGAATGTGATTAAAGGCTCTTTTCCTATTTCAAAAGTTTTAGTTTTCGAGGGTAATAGCTACGTATATTGAAAAAATGAAGATATTAGACAATTTTATGATTGCAAATGGTAAAGAATGTGATTAAAGGCTCTTTTCGTATGTCAAAAGTTTTAGTTTTCGAGGGTAATAGCTACATATGTTGAAAAACTGAAGAAATTAGACTATTTTATGATTGCAAATGGTAACGAATGTGATTAAAGGCTCTTTTCCTATTTCAAAAGTTTTAGTTTTCGAGGGTAATAGCTACCTATGTTTAAAAAATGAAGATATTTGACTATTTTATGATTGCAAATGGTAAAGAATGTGATTAAAGGCTCTTTTCCAATGTCAAAAGTTTTAGTTTTCGAGGGTAATAGCTACCTATGTTTAAAAAATGAAGATATTTGACTATTTTATGATTGCAAATGGTAAAGAATGTGATTAAAGGCTCTTTTCCCATGACAAAAGTTTTAGTATTCGAGGGAAATAGCTACGTATGTTGAAAAAATGAAGATATGAGACTATTTTATGATTGCAAATGGTAAAGAATGTGATTAAAGGCTCTTTTCCTATGTCAAAAGTTTTAGTTTTCGAGGGTAATAGCTATGTATGTTGAAAAAATGAAGATATTAGACTATTTTATGATTGCACATGGTAAAAAATGTGATTAAAGGCTCTTTTCCTATTTCAAAAGTTTTAGTTTTCGAGGGTAATAGCTACCTATGTTGAAAAAATGAAGATATTAGACTTTTTTATGATTGTAAATGGTAAAGAATGTGATTAAAGGCACTTTTCCTATGTCAAAAGTTTTAGTTTTCGAGGTTAATAGCTACGTATGTTGAAAAAATGAAGATATTAAACTATTTTATGATTGCAAATTGTAAAGAATGTGATTAAAGGCTCTTTTCCTATGTCAAAAGTTTTAGTTTTCGATGGTAATAGCTACGTATGTTGAAAAAATGAAGATATTAGACTATTTTATGATTGCAAATGGTAAAGAATGTGATTAAAGGCTCTTTTCCTATGTCAAAAGTTTTAGTTTTCGAGGGTAATAGCTATGTATGTTGAAAAAATGAAGATATTAGACTATTTTATGATTGCACATGGTAGAGAATGTGATTAAAGGCTCTTTTCCTATTTCAAAAGTTTTAGTTTTCGAGGGTAATAGCTAGGTATGTTGAAAAAATGAAGATATTAGACTATTTTATGATTTCACATGCTAAAGAATGTGATCAAAGGCTCTTTTCCTATTTCAAAAGTTTTAGTTTTCGAGGGTAATAGCTACGTATGTTGAAAAAATGAAGATATTAGACAATTTTATGATTGCAAATGGTAAAAAATGTGATTAAAGGCTCTTTTCGTATGTCAAAAGTTTTAGTTTTCGAGGGCCATAGCTACGTATGTTGAAAAACTGAAGAAATTAGACTATTTTATGATTGCAAATGGTAACGAATGTGATTAAAGGCTCTTTTCCTATTTCAAAAGTTTTAGTTTTCGAGGGTAATAGCTATGTCTGTGGAAAAAATGAAGATATTAGACTTTTTATGATTGCACATGGTAAAGAATGTGATTAAAGGCTCTTTTCCTATTTCAAAAGTTTTAGTTTTCGAGGGTAATAGCTACGTATGCTAGAAAAATGAAAATATTAGATTATTTTATGATTGCACATGGTAAAGAATGTGCTTAAAGGCTCTTTTCCTATGTCAAAAGTTTTAGTTTTCGAGGGTAATAGCTACGTATGTTGAAAAAAGGAAGATATTAGACTATTTTATGATTGCAAATGGTAAAGAATGTGATTAAAGGCTCTTTTCCTATTTCAAAAGTTTTAGTTTTCGAGGGTAATAGCTACGTATGTTGAAAAAATGAAGATATTAGACAATTTTATGATTGCAAATGGTAAAGAATGTGATTAAAGGCTCTTTTCCTATGTCAAAAGTTTAAGTTTTCGAGGGTAATAGCTACCTATGTTGAAAAAATGAAGATATTAGACTATTTTATGATTGCAAATGGTAAAGAATGTGATTAAAGGCTCTTGTCCTATGTCAAAAGTTTTAGTTTTCGAGGTTAATAGCTGCGTATGTTGAAAAAATGAAGATATTAGACTATTTTATGATTGCAAATTGTAAAGAATGTGATTAAAGGCTCTTTTCCTATGTCAAAAGTTTTAGTTTTCGATGGTAATAGCTAAGTATGTTGAAAAAATGAAGATATTAGACTATTTTATGATTGCAAATGGTAAAGAATGTGATTAAAGGCTCTTTTCCTATTTCAAAAGTTTTAGTTTTCGAGGGTAATAGCTAGGTCTGTTGAAAAAATGAAAATAATAGACTATTATATGATTGCAAATGGTAAAGAATGTGATTAAAGGCTCTTTTCCTATTTCAAAAGTTTTAGTTTTCGAGGGTAATAGCTATATCTGTTGAAAAAATGAAGATATTAGACTATTTTATGATTGCACATGCTAAAGAATGTGATTAAAGGCTCTTTTCCTATGTCAAAAGTTTTAGTTTTTGAGGGTAATAGCTACGTATGTTGAAAAAATGAAGATATTAGACTATTTTATGATTGCACATGGTAAAGAATGTGATTAAAGGCCCTTTTCCTATTTCAAAAGTTTTAGTTTTCGAGGGTAATAGCTACGTATGTTGAAAAAATGAAGATATTAGACTATTTTATGATTGCACATGGTAAAGAATGTGCTTAAAGGCTCTTTTCCTATGTCAAAAGTTTTAGTTTTCAAGGGTAATAGCTACGTATGTTGAAAAAATGAAGATATTAGACTATTTTATGATTGCAAATGGTAAAGAATGTGATTAAAGGCTCTTTTCCAATTTCAAAAGTTTTAGTTTTCGAGGGTAATAGCTACGTATGTTGAAAAAATGAAGATATTAGACAATTTTATGATTGCACATGGTAAAGAATGTGATTAAAGGCTCTTTTCCTATGTCAAAAGTTTTAGTTTTCGAGGGTAATAGCTACCTATGTTGAAAAAATGAAGATATTAAACTATTTTATGATTGCAAATGGTAAAGAGTGTGATTAAAGGCTCTTTTCCTATGTCAAAAGTTTTAGTTTTCGAGGTTAATAGCTACGTATGTTGAAAAAATGAAGATATTAGACTATTTTATAATTGCAAATGGTAAAGAATGTTATTAAAGGCTCTTTTCCTATGTCAAAAGTTTTAGTTTTCGTGGGTAATAGCTATGTATGTTGAAAAAATGAAGATATTAGAATATTTTATGATTGCACATGGTAAAGAATGTGATTAAAGGCTCTTTTCCTATTTCAAAAGTTTTAGTTTTCGAGGGTAATAGCTAGGTATGTTGAAAAAATGAAGATATTAGACTATTTTATGATTGCACATGGTAAAGAATGTGATTAAAGGCTCTTTTCCTATTTCAAAAGTTTTAGTTTTCGAGGGTAATAGCTATATATGTTGAAAAAATGAAGATATTAGACTATTTTATGATTGCACATGCTGAAGAATGTGATTAAAGGCTCTTTTCCTATTTCAAAAGTTTTAGTTTTCGAGGGTAATAGCTACGTATGTTGAAAAAAAGAAGATATTAGACAATTTTATGATTGCAAATGGTAAAGAATGTGATTAAAGGCTCTTTTCGTATGTCAATAGTTTTAGTTTTCGAGAGTAATAGCTACGTATGTTGAAAAACTGAAGAAATTAGACTATTATATGATTGCAAATGGTAACGAATGTGATTAAAGGCTCTTTTCCTATTTCAAAAGTTTTAGTTTTCGAGGTTAATAGCTATGTCTGTGGAAAAAATGAGGATATTAGACTTTTTATGATTGCACATGGTAAAGAATGTGATTAAAGGCTCTTTTCCTATGTCAAAAGTTTTAGTTTTCGAGGGTAATAGCTACCTATGTTTAAAAAATGAAGATGTTTGACTATTTTATGATTGCAAATGGTAAAGAATGTGATTAAAGGCTCTTTTCCTATGTCAAAAGTTTTAGTATTCGAGGGTAATAGCTACGTATGTTGAAAAAGTGAAGATATTAGACCATTTTATGGTTGCAAATGGTAAAGAATGTGATTAAAGGCTCTTTTCCTATGTCAAAAGTTTTAGTTTTCGAGGGTAATAGCTACGTATGTTGAAAAAATGAAGATATTAGACTATCTTATGATTGCAAATGGTAAAGAATGTGATTAAAGGCTCTTTTCCTATGTCAAAAGTTTTAGTTTTCGAGAGTAATAGCTACGTATGTTGGAAAAATGAAGATATTAGACTATTTTATGATTGCACATGGTAAAGAATGTGCTTAAAGGCTCTTTTCCTATGTCAAAAGTTTTAGTTTTCGAGAGTAATAGCTACGTATGTTGAAAAAATGAAGATATTAGACTATTTTATGATTGCACATGGTAAAGAATGTGATTAAAGGCCCTTTTCCTATTTCAAAAGTTTTAGTTTTTGAGGGTAAATGCTACGTATGTTGAAAAAATGAAGATATTAGACTATTTTATGATTGCACATGGTAAAGAATGTGATTAAAGGCTCTTTTCCTATTTCAAAAGTTTTAGTTTTTGAGGGTAATAGCTACGTATGTTGAAAAAATGAAGATATTAGACTATTTTATGATTGCACTTGGTAAAGAGTTCTGAGTTCTGAGTTCTTTATTTAACATTAAAATCCATAAACAAAAAAATTACTTCAAGACAATCTCCCCCATAAGGCTCCATGGCCGGGAAAGAACAGGGGAGAAAAAAATACCAACAACAAAAAATATAAACAAAAACCAAAAATTGAGTCGCCCACCTTAATAATCTCCAAAAAAATGACAAGTTAGACAGGGAGTAGCACATGATTTCACCAACTCAATTAAATACCCAACTCAATCCAGACACATCAACTCCAAGGGAAACCGGAATAAAAAATAAAGACAAAAAAAAACAAAAAAAAAACAAACAAAATTATTTACTAGCTAGAAAATCTCTAACATAATTTTTGAACATACCAAACGAGTGGCAGCTTCGTACGAACTCTGGGAGCGTGTTCCAGATCCTGTTGCAAGCTGTCAGAGGGTTGAAGTCAGACCTCACTGACGGTGTGTGAGGAACCAGTAAATTGTTGGAACTGCGGAGATGATAAGTCGATTGATCAGAAACAAAAGATATATTATTACATAGGACAGCAGGAAGATGGCCGTGCAACTGTAAAAAAACGAAAGAAGAACAAGAAAGAAAATAGAGAGATTTCAAATCAAGCAAGGGTTTAAGTGAAAAACGGTTAGTTTCCTGAATAAGAGTCCTTGCTTTATCATAAAGTTTTGAAAGTGGCTTCAGAGACGAGGGAAAAGTTGACATCCAAATAACAGAACAATATGAAACATAAGACTGAACTAGGCTGCAGAACAAGAGTCTAAGAATCGACCCTGGAAATATATATTTGAGCTTTCTAAGGATTCCAAGACTCCTGGAGACTTTCATTTTAATCAGGTCAATATGATACTTGAACGAAAGATTTTCGTCAAGCAAGATGCCTAGGAATCGAACGTAACGATCCTTAGGTCTACTTAGAGAACCTCTTGATGCATTTATTTCATTTAAATCTGGGCAAGCCTTTGAGACTCTGGAGAAAATGAGAAAACATGACTTTTCGACATTTAAGGCAAGATAATTTACATCAAACCACTGGATAACTCTTTCAAAAAGGGCTATCATCCTTGAACGAAGATCAGACTCAGTTCTACCAGTTGTGCCAAGAGTACTGTCATCAGCAAAAGCAATAAGTGTATCTGGTAAGGACAAACTCTTGTCACAGCTAGTAACGGATACTGGTTGACAAAGACGACAGCAAATGGTAGGTTTTAAATTTTTAACCGCATTAATCAGGTCATTGACGTAGATTAAAAAGAGTATCGGCCCAATGACAGATCCTTGTGGAACACCAAACTCTATTCCAGAAGGATTAGAAAAGTCCGGATGAACCGAGATGACTCGACCAGATAAATATGATAGAAACCATGAATAAGCATTCCCTCTTATTCCAATATGGGACATTTTCAGAAGAAGAATCTTGTGTGTTAATGAGTCAAACGCTTTTCGAACATCAAGAAAAAGAGCAGCAGGTATCAAACCAGAGTCAAGAGGTGAATTTAAATAATTCAAGAGAGTTGCACATGCATGCTCAGTTGAATGTTTGGCCCTAAAACCAAACTGAAAATCATGAAAAAAGAGTATAGAATTAAGAAAATCAAGAAGTCGAGAAAGCATAGCTTTTTCAAAAATTTTACTAAACACTGATAAAAGAGATATGGGACGATAATTTGCAGGATCATTCCTTGATCCACCTTTAAAAAGGATGATAACACGAGCACGCTTTAGAGCACTTGGGAAGACACCATTTTCAAAAGAAAGATTGACAAGTCTCGTGAGGGCACACACAATGACAGGAAGAATGAACTTGACAACCTTAGTCGGAATACGGTCTGGGCCAGAGGATGAAGAACCCCTCAAACAATTGACAATTCTGGCTATTTCAGCTTCAGAGACAGGTTCCAAGGCCATTGATTTATGACAAGGTGGTCCTAGATAAGACCTAAAATCAGGTAGAGAAGAAGAAGGACTTACAGAAGAGGCTGTAGTTTTGCCGATATTAGCAAAATAGGAAGTAAACGCATCTTGAACTTTTAGCTCACCCTCTACATTTTTCCCGTCAATCACGACACTTGAAGGGACAGAAGGAGGCAGAAAAGATGGCCTGATAACAGAATTGATTACTTGCCATGTCTTCCTAATGTCTTTACCGCACGCAGAGAATTTTCTATGATAAAATAACGATTTAGCCCTTCGGCAAAGCGAATTGTAAACTCTTCTATAAGCTTTGAAAAGTTGAAGCCGAGAATCACGCGAAAATGGCTTAGAGCACCTGTAAGCCTTCCAAAGATAATTTTTCTTCCTCCAACTTTTAAGAAGTCCAGGGGTCATCCAAGGATTCAAAGGGGTTGTTCTTTTCGATGCTGGATTCGACTGGGGTGCATTACATGTATCAAAGATAACTTCTTTCAAAGAATCATAAAACGAATTAAACAAAGAATCTATGTCAGATCCATTTTTAGAAATACTCCACGAACGACCTGCCAACCGTGACATAAGAATATGCAAGCCCTGATCATTAAATTTTAAAGAGGAAAAACCAGCTTCTTGGCTCCTCCTTGGCAACGAATCGGAAAAATCATACATGGAAAAAACAGGAAAATGGTCTGAGATATCACTCATCAATATAGAATTTCGCACCAACGTCAAAGATGAAAAAATATTATCAAGCAAAGAAGCGGTAGATTTAGTTATGCGAGTTGGAATGCATGCAGAAGGTAGTGTTCCACAAGCGAGCATTGTCGAAAGAAAATCCAAGGACGAGGATGACCTCCGGTCACACAAATTAAGGTTGAAGTCGCCCATAATTACAAGTTCACATGAATGAAGTTGGATTATTTCCAAGACCTCATCAAGAATCTGAAGGAAAGAGGGAACAGACCCACTAGGAGACCGGTATATATTACCAACAATCAAAGCTTTAGCTTGGGTTTTAATCTCAATAAATATGGATTCAAAAATTCCTTCTTCATTTCTTGACAGGTCATGTCTAACAGAGTACGGAAGACATTCCGAAACATAAACAGCAAGGCCACCTTTAGCCATCCTACTTCGATTCAAATATTCCATCTTGTACCCATCTGATTAAAGGCTCTTTTCCTATTTCGAAAGTTTTAGTTTTCGATGGTAATAGCTACGTATGTTGGAAAAATGAAAATATTAGACTATTTTATGATTGCACATGGTAAAGAATGTGCTTAAAGGCTCTTTTCCTATGTCAAAAGTTTTAGTTTTCGAGGGTAATAGCTACGTATGTTGAAAAAATGAAGATATTAGACTATTTTATGATTGCAAATGGTAAAGAATGTGATTAAAGGCTCTTTTCCTATGTCAAAAGTTTTAGTTTTCGATGGTAATAGCTACGTATGTTGAAAAAATGAAGATATTAGACTATTTTATGATTGCAAATGGTAAAGAATGTGATTAAAGGCTCTTTTCCTATGTCAAAAGTTTTAGTTTTCGAGGGTAATAGCTATGTATGTTGAAAAAATGAAGATATTAGACTATTTTATGATTGTACATGGTAAAGAATGTGATTAAAGGCTCTTTTCCTATTTCAAAAGTTTTAGTTTTCGAGGGTAATAGCTACCTATGTTGAAAAAATGAAGATATTAGACTATTTTATGATTGCAAATGGTAAAGAATGTGATTAAAGGCACTTTTCCTATGTCAAAAGTTTTAGTTTTCGAGGTTAATAGCTACGTATGTTGAAAAAATGAAGATATTAGACTATTTTATGATTGCAAATGGTAAAGAATGTGATTAAAGGCTCTTTTCCTATGTCAAAAGTTTTAGTTTTCGAGGTTAATAGCTACGTATGTTGAAAAAATGAAGATATTAGACTATTTTATGATTGCAAATTGTAAAGAATGTGATTAAAGGCTCTTTTCCTATGTCAAAAGTTTTAGTTTTTGATGGTAATAGCTACGTATGTTGAAAAAATGAAGATATTAGACTATTTTATGATTGCAAATAGTAAAGAATGTGATTAAAGGCTCTTTTCCTATGTCAAAAGTTTTAGTTTTCGAGGGTAATAGCTATGTATGTTGAAAAAATGAAGATATTAGACTATTTTATGATTGCACATGGTAAAGAATGTGATTAAAGGCTCTTTTCCTATTTCAAAAGTTTTAGTTTTCGAGGGTAATAGCTACCTATGTTGAAAAAATGAAGATATTAGACTATTTTATGATTGCAAATGGTAAAGAATGTGATTAAAGGCACTTTTCCTATGTCAAAAGTTTTAGTTTTCGAGGTTAATAGCTACGTATGTTGAAAAAATGAAGATATTAAACTATTTTATGATTGCAAATTGTAAAGAATGTGATTAAAGGCTCTTTTCCTATGTCAAAAGTTTTAGTTTTCGATGGTAATAGCTACGTATGTTGAAAAAATGAAGATATTAGACTATTTTATGATTGCAAATGGTAAAGAATGTGATTAAAGGCTCTTTTCCTATGTCAAAAGTTTTAGTTTTTGAGGGTAATAGCTATGTATGTTGAAAAAATTAAGATATTAGACTATTTTATGATTGCACATGGTAAAGAATGTGATTAAAGGCTCTTTTCCTATTTCAAAAGTTTTAGTTTTCGAGGGTAATAGCTAGGTATGTTGAAAAAATGAAGATATTAGACTATTTTATGATTGGACATGGTAAAGAATGTGATTAAAGGCTCTTTTCCTATTTCAAAAGTTTTATTTTTCGAGGGTAATAGCTAGGTCTGTTGAAAAAATGAAGATAATAGACTATTATATGATTGCAAATGGTAAAGAATGTGATTAAAGGCTCTTTTCCTATTTCAAAAGTTTTAGTTTTCGAGGGTAATAGCCATATCTGTTGAAAAAATGAAGATATTAGACTATTTTATGATTTCACATGCTAAAGAATGTGATTAAAGGCTCTTTTCCTATTTCAAAAGTTTTAGTTTTCGAGGGTAATAGCTACGTATGTTGAAAAACTGAAGAAATTAGACTATTTTATGATTGCAAATGGTAACGAATGTGATTAAAGGCTCTTTTCCTATTTCAAAAGTTTTAGTTTTCGAGGGTAATAGCTATGTCTGTGGAAAAAAATAAGATATTAGACTTTTTATGATTGCACATGGTAAAGAATGTGATTAAAGGCTCTTTTCCTATGTCAAAAGTTTTAGTTTTCGAGGGTAATAGCTACCTATGTTGAAAAAATGAAGATATTAGACTATTTTATGATTGCAAATGGTAAAGAACGTGATTAAAGGCTCTTTTCCTATGTCAAAAGTTTTAATATTCGAGGGTAATAGCTACGTGTGTTGAAAAAATGAAGATATTAGACTATTTTATGATTGCAAATGGTAAAGAATGTGCTTAAAGGCTCTTTTCCTATGTCAAAAGTTTTAGTTTTCGAGGGTAATCGCTACGTATGTTGGAAAAATGAAGATATTAGACTATTTTATGATTGCATATGGTAAAGAATGTGCTTAAAGGCTCTTTTCCTATGTCAAAAGTTTTAGTTTTCGAGGGTAATAGCTACGTATGTTGAAAAAATGAAGATATTAGACTATTTTATGATTGCAAATGGTAAAGAATGTGATTAAAGGCTCTTTTCCTATGTCAAAAGTTTTAGTTTTCGAGGGTAATAGCTACGTATCTTGAAAAAATGAAGATATTAGACTATTTTATGATTGCAAATGGTAAAGAATGTGATTAGAGGCCCTTTTCCAATTTCAAAAGTTTTAGTTTTCGAGGATAATAGCTACGTATGTTGAAAAAATTAAGATATTAGACTATTTTATGATTGCACATGGTAAAGAATGTGATTAAAGGCTCTTTTCCTCTTTCAAAGTTTTAGTTTTCGAGGGTAATAGCTACGTATGTTGAAAAAATGAAGATATTAGACTATTTTATGATTGCACATGGTAAAGAATGTGATTAAAGGCTCTTTTCCTATTTCAAAAGTTTTAGTTTTCGAGGGTAATAGCTAGATATGTTGAAAAAATGAAGATATTAGACTATTTTATGATTGCACATGGTAAAGAATGTGATTAAAGGCTCTTTTCCTATTTCAAAAGTTTTAGTTTTCGAGGGTAATAGCTAGGTCTGTTGAAAAAATGAAGATAATAGACTATTATATGATTGCAAATGGTAAAGAATGCGATTAAAGGCTCTTTTCCTATTTCAAAAGTTTTAGTTTTCGCGGGTAATAGCTACGTATGTTGAAAAAATGAAGATATTAGACAATTTTATGATTGCAAATGGTAAAGAATGTGATTAAAGGCTCTTTTCGTATGTCAAAAGTTTTAGTTTTCGAGGGTAATAGCTACGTTTGTTGAAAAACTGAAGAAATTAGACTATTTTATGATTGCAAATGGTAACGAATGTGATTAAAGGCTCTTTTCCTATTTCAAAAGTTTTAGTTTTCGAGGGTAATAGCTATGTCTATGGAAAAAATGAAAATATCAGACTATTTTATGATTGCAAATGGTAAAGAATGTGATTAAAGGCTCTTTTCCTATGCCAAAAGTTTTAGTATTCGAGGTTAATATCTACGTATTTTGAAAAAATGAAGATATTAGACTATTTTATGATTGCAAATTGTAAAGAATGTGATTAAAGGCTCTTTTCCTCTGTCAAAAGTTTTAGTTTTCGATGGTAATAGCTACGTATGTTGAAAAAATGAAGATATTAGACTATTTTATCATTGCAAATGGTAAAGAATGTGATTAAAGGCTCTTTTCCTATGTCAAAAGTTTTAGTTTTCGAAGGTAATAGCTCTGTATGTTGAAAAAATGAAGATATTAGACTATTTTATGATTGCACATGGTAAAGAATGTGATTAAAAGCTCTTTTCCTATGTCAAAAGTTTTAGTTTTTGAGGGTAATAAATACGTATGTTTAAAAAATGAAGATATTAGACAATTTTATGATTGCGCATGGTAAAGAATGTGATTAAAGGCTCTTTTCCTATGTCAAAAGTTTTAGTTTTCGAGGGTAATAGCTACGTATGTTGAAAAACTGAAGAAATTAGACTATTTTATGATTGCAAATGGTAACGAATGTGATTAAAGGCTCTTTTCCTATTTCAAAAGTTTTAGTTTTCGAGGGTAATAGCTAT
>NW_027066852.1:0-16370 GCF_032884065.1 Artemia franciscana
CTTAGATTCTGACGTAGTTCCAGTAAGGAAAGTCTTCAATGGCTCTGGTGGTGCAGCCAATAGAGGAAGTTTAACTTTTCCTGAGGCGCAACACATTCCCATTGTTTCACCATTGAATTTCAAGGCCTTGCAATAGGGACAAATTTTGGACATTGTCCCGATTTGAACACAGCTACTCAAGCTATAATCATCGACTGGGTTGTACCTGAATGCCAGGCGATAACTTTCAGATTGCTCTGATTCCTCGGCACGCTTTCTTTTCTTACTTTCTCTATCAGCAGCAAGCCTGATTTCCTGCTGGTCTTTTGATTCCTCGGCACGCTTTCTTTTCTTACTTTCTCTATCAGCAGCAAGCCTGATTTCTTGCTGTTCTTGTAATTCCTCGGCCCGCCTTCTTTTTTCACATTCTGTTTTAGCAGCAAGTCTGCTTCTGCGTTGCTCTGGTAGTTCCTCGGCATGCTTTCTTTTTTCACTTTCTCTTTTAGCAGCAAGTCTGCTTTCGCGTTGCTCTGGTAGTTCCTCGGCATGCTTTCTTTTTTCACATTCTCTTTTAGCAGCAAGTCTGCTTCTGCGTTGCTCTGGTAGTTCCTCGGCATGCTTTCTTTTTTCACATTCTCTTTTAGCAGCAAGTCTGCTTCTGCGTTGCTCTGGTAGTTCCTCGGCATGCTTTCTTTTTTCACTTTCTCTTTTAGCAGCAAGTCTGCTTTCGCGTTGCTCTGGTAGTTCCTCGGCATGCTTTCTTTTTTCACATTCTCTTTTAGCAGCAAGTCTGCTTCTGCGTTGCTCTGGTAGTTCCTCGGCATGCTTTCTTTTTTCACATTCTCTTTTAGCAGCAAGTCTGCTTCTGCGTTGCTCTGGTAGTTCCTCGGCATGCTTTCTTTTTTCACTTTCTCTTTTAGCAGCAAGTCTGCTTTCGCGTTGCTCTGGTAGTTCCTCGGCACGCTTTCTTTTCTGACTTTCTCTATCACCAGCAAGTTTTCTGGCATAGACTCTTTGAGCATCTTCATCAGTCATTATAAACTTAAGCATTAATAGAATTCTACACGAACATCCGTCTTATATAACTTGAATGACGTCACGCCTTCAAAGCAAAAATGATGCCTTCAAAGCAAAAATGATGGCAGCTAATTTCATGACGTCAGCCGAAACATGACGGCGAACATATGTCTTATATAACTTGAATGACGTCACCTTCAAAGCAAAAATGACGGCAACTAATTTCATGACGTCAGCCGAAACATGACGTCACCTGACACATCCATCCACACATCCATCCACACATCCACAGACAGACAACTTATTTTTATATATATAGATATATATATATATACATATATATCTATCTATATATATAAAAATAAGTTGTCTGTCTGTGGATGTGTGGATGGATGTGTGGATGGATGTGTCAGGTGACGTCACCTGAAAAAACTGGATTAGGTGACGTCAAAACTGAAAAAACTAAAAAAAGGCAAAAACTACAAAAAAAACTAAAAACTAATAAAAAAAATAAAAAAGCTAAAAAACTAAAAAAACTATAAAGGTAAAAACCAATAAAAAACTAAAAAAAAAACTGAAAAAACTAAAAAAAGGCAAAAACTACAAAAAAAAACTAAAAACTAATAAAAAAAGTAAAAAAGCTAAAAAACTAAAAAAACTAAAAAAACTAAAAAAAGGTAAAAAACTAAAAAAAATAAAAAATAAAAAAAAACTAAAAAAAAGGAAAAAAACTGAAAAATAAGCTAAAATAAAGGTAAAAACCAATAAAAAACTAAAAAAAAAAAGGAAAAAACTAATAAATGACGACACTCAAAGAGAAAGCGACCAGGACAAAAAACTAAAAAAAAAGGCAAAAACTACAAAAAAACTAAAAACTAATAAAAAAATAAAAAAGCTAAAAAACTAAAAAAACTAAAAAAAGGTAAAAAACTAAAAAAACTAAAAACTAAAAAAAAACTAAAAAAGGTAAAAACTAAAAGAACTAAAAAAGAAAAAAATAAATGACGACACTCAAAGAGAAAGCGACCAGGACAAAAGGAATGTTCGATTAGCAATCAACAAAGCACCGGGACACAGGGAGTATAAATGACGACCAGGACACAAGTAAAAAAAAAAATTAACAAAACTAAAAAGAAGGTAAAAACTACAAAAAAACTAAAAAGAAAAAAAAACTAAAAACTAATAAAAAAACTAAAAAATCTAAAAATCTAAATAAACTAAAAAAGAAAAAAAAAGGAAAAAAATAAAGGAGAAAAACAAAACTAAAAAACGAATGTATATACAGACCGGTACACCGGGATACAAATGACGACCGGGACACAGGGAATATAAATAACGACCGGGACACAGGGACACAACTACAACGGGGACACCGGGGGAAACAGGGGGATAACCTGACAATCTATTTATATGCAAAGACAATGGGACAGCAAAGAATGTTGTATATTCGCAAGTTTTACGTAGTTAAAACCATATATATATATATATATCTATATTCACAGGTGGGACATAGGGACACAACTACAATGGCGCGTAACTATTATGGCGCGTAACGACTTACGCGCGCGGGGGGGCTTGGGGGGGGCGCGAAGCGCCCCCACCAACTAGGTGTTGGGGTGGCGCGAAGCGCCACCCCAACAGCTAGTATATATATATATATATATGGTTTTAACTACGTAAAACTTGCAAATATACAACATTCTTTGCTGTCCCATTGTCTTTGCATATAAATAGATTGTCAGGTTTACCGACTCTTGAACATGCAACATATAATGGTCCATGGGAAAACAATCTGTATTCAGATCTATACCTCATGATTCTAATGATTGCCCTTGAGCTTTGTTGATGGTGATTGCTAATCGACCATTCCCTGTCCCGGTGTCCCGGTCGTCATTTATATCCCCCTGTTTCCCCCGGTGTCCCCGTTGTAGTTGTGTCCCTGTGTCCCGGTCGTCATTTATATTCCCTGTGTCCCGGTCATCATTTGTATCCCGGTGTCCCGGTCTGTATATACATTCGTTTTTTAGTTTTGTTTTTCTCCTTTATTTTTTTCCTTTTTTTTCTTTTTTAGTTTATTTAGATTTTTATTTTTTTTATTTTTTTAGCTTTTTTATTAGTTTTTAGTTTTTTTGTAGTTTTTGCCTTTTTTTAGTTTTTTTCTTTTTAGTTTTTTTGTAGTTTTTATCTTCTTTTTAGTTTTGTTAGTTTTTTTTTTACTTATGTCCTGGTCGTCATTTATACTCCCTGTGTCCCGGTGCTTTGTTGATTGTTAATCGAACATTCCTTTTGTTCTGGTCGCTTTCTCTTTGAGTGTCGTCATTTATTTTTTTCTTTTTTAGTTCTTTTAGTTTTTAACTTTTTTAGTTTTTTTTAGTTTTTTAGATGAAAATTTTTTTTAGTTTTAGCCTATTTTTCAGTTTTTTCCTTTTTTTTTAGTTTTTTTTTAGTTTTTAGTTTTTTACCTTTTTTTGGTTTTTTTAGTTTTTTAGCTTTTTTATTTTTTTTATTAGTTTTTAGTTTTTTTTGTAGTTTTTTGCCTTTTTTTAGTTTTTTTATTTTTTTAGCTTTTTTATTAGATTTTAGTTTTTTTGTAGTTTTTGCCTTTTTTTTAGTTTTTTTTAGTTTTTTAGCTTTTTTTATTTTTTTTATTAGTTTTTAGTTTTTTTTGTAATTTTTCCTTTTTTTAGTTTTTTCAGTTTTGACGTCACCTGATCCACTGATCCACAGATCCACACACAGACAGCTTATTTATATATATATATATATATATATATATATATATATATACATATATATATATATATATATATATATATATATATATATATATATATATATCTATATTCACAGGTGGGACATAGGGACACAACTACAATGGCGCGTAACCAATATGGCGCGTAACGACTTACGTGCGCGGGGGGCCTTAGGGGGGGGGGGGGTGCGAAGCGCCCCCACCAACTAGGTGGTCTATATATAGCTATATATAACTATATAGCTAGTATCTACCTATATAAAAATAAGCTGTCTGTCCGTTACGCCAGATTGTATCTTCTACATATATATATATATATATATATATATATATATATATATATATATATATATATATATATAAATATATATATATATATATATATATATAAATGAAAACAAACAAAATTGTAAGAACTGGGAATTGCATAAATATTTCGAAATATTTTAATATTTAGGAAACCTTAAAACAGATACTTAAAATTTGAGGTTTATTATAAATTGTTGAGCTTTAGAAAGCTTGGCAGGTGAAGAGGAATTTTTAGGATAGATCTTAAAATGACAAAAGAAACAGCCGAGGAAGCTGCTCAAATAGTTAATTCAAAGAGAAATTTTAATATAAACCCTAGAATGGCAAAAGAAACAGCCAAGGAATCTGCTCAAAGGGTTAATGCCAAAAGGCTTGCGGCTAAAGAACGCAAAACCGCGCAGTTAGATAAAAATCCACCTGGACAGCAAGAGTCAAAACGTATCAAAACTGAAAATGATAGCGATGATGATTGGGTTTGGGATTTTGACTTGGATAAGGTCATCAATGCCTACCAGATTTTAGTAAAAAAACAAAAGTTCGGCGATATGTATTTACGTCTGAAAAATAAAGAATATAAAGAAAACCGAAAAATTAAAAATGGTATAAAACTAAAAAAAAAACTAAAAAGAAAAACCAAAAAAAAAACAACTTAAAAATAAAAAAAAAACAACCAAAAAAATTAAAAAAAATAAAAAAGAAAAAACCTAAAAAGAAAAAACGTAAAAATAATAAAAAAACAAAAAAGGTAAAAAGCTAAAAAGAAAATAAAACTAAAAAAAGCTAAAAAACTAAAAAGAAAAAACCAAAAAAGCTAAAAAGAAAAGAAAAAACTAAAAAAAATTGGGAATTGCACAAATATTTCAATATATTTTGACAATAGATTAATTTAATTCGAAAACCTTAAAACAGATACCCACAATTTTGAGGTTTATTATAAATTGTTGGAGCTTTAGCATGCTTGGCAAGTAAAGAGTTTTCCAAGTGTCAATATTAGAACCGGGACACTGGGACACAAATGACGACCAGGACATAGGGACACAACTACAACGGGGACACCGAGGGCACAGGGGGATATATAAATGACGACGGGGACACAGGGAATGTTCGATTAGGAATCACCATCAACAAAGCTCAAGGGCAATCGTTAGAAAAATGCGGTATATATCTGAATACGGATTGTTTTCCCATGGACAATTATTATGTTGCAGGTTCAAGAGTTTGTCTGTGGGTCTGTGTGTCGAGGACATCGGGACACAAATGACAACTGGGACACCGGGACATAGGGAATATAAATGACGACCGGGACACAAGGAATGTTCGATTAGCAATCACCATCAACAAAGCACCGGGACACAAATGACGACCGGGACAGAGGGAATATAAATGACGACCAGGACACTCAAAGAGAAATTACTGACCGGGACACCGGAACACAAATGACGACCGGGAGAGAAATGACGACTGGGACACCGGGACACAGGGAATAAAAATGACGACCGCGACACTCAAAGAGAAATTACCGACTGGGACACCGGGACACAAATGACGACCAGAGCACAGGAAACCAACTACAACAGGGTCGCCGGGGGGACATATAAATGACGACGGGGACAAAGGAAATGTTCGATTAGCAATCACTATCAACAAAGCTCAAGGGCAATCATTAGAATAATGAGGCATAGATCTGAATACAGATTGTTTTTCCCATGGACAATTATATGTTGCTTGTTCAAGAGTTGGTAAAACTGACAATCTATTTATATACACAGACAATGGAACAGCCAAGAATGCGGCATATTCGCATGTTATATCTAGTTAAAAATATACATATATCTATTTATATTCACAGGTGGGACACAGGGACACAACTACAATGGCGCGTAACTAATATGGCACATAACGACTTACGCGCGCCGGGGCCTGGGGGGGGGGCGAAGCGCCCCCACCAACTAGGATGTTGGGTGTTGGGCCACCCCAACAGCTAGTATAAAAATAAGTTGTATTTTTTTTTGTGTTGAGGGTTTGCATTTGACGTCTGAAAAATAAAGAAGAAAAAGAAAACAAACTAAAATGTAAAAACTGGGAATTGCATAAACATTTCGAAATATTTTGACGATAGATTAATATATTTCGAAAACCTTAAAACAGATACTTAACACTTAAGGTCTATTATAAATTGTTGAGCCTTAGCAAGCTTGGCACGTGAAGAGGAATTTTTAGTATAGATCTTAAAATGACAGAAGAAACAGCCGAGGAAGCTGCTCAAATAGTTAATTCAAAAAGAAAATTTAGTATAAATCCTACAATGGCAGAAGAAACAGCCGAGGAATCTGTTCAAAGGGTTAATGCCAAAAGGCTTGCGGCTAAAGAACGCAAAACCGCGCAGTTAGATGAAAATCCACCTGGACAGCGAGAGTCAAAATGTATCAAAACTGAAAATGATAGCGATGATGATTGGGTTTGGGATCTTGACTTGGATAAGGTCATCAATGCATACCAGATTTTAGTTAAAAAACAAAGGTTCGGCGATATATATTCCATAGTGAGGCTGAAAAATGAAGAAGAAAAAGAAAACTGAAAAAAAGGTAAAAAACTAAAAAAAACTAAAAAGAAAAAAATATAAAAAAAACTAAAATATAAAAAAAAACCAAAAAGAAAATACGTAAAAAAAATTAAAAATGTAAAAACTAAAAAGAAAAAAAAGAAAAAAGGTAACAAAATTAAAAATAAGAAAAAAACTAAACAAAAACTGGGAATTACACTAATATTTCAATATATATTGACAATAGATTAAAGTATTTCGAAAACCTCAAAACAGATACCCAATTTTTGAGGTTTATTATAAATCGTTGGAACTTTAGCATGTTTGGCACGTAAAGATTTTTCCAAGTGTCATTTTTAGAACGAACATTGACAAATTGAAGAAAACAAATCAATAAAAAGAAGAAGCTAAAAAAAAAGAAAATTAAAAAAGAAAAAAAACTAAGAAAAGAAATTACTAAAAAAAAACTAAAAAAGAAACTGTATTCTATATATATATATATAAATAAGTTGTATATATGCATATTTGTTTGTTTTTGGGTTTGCATTTGACGTCATTATTAGTATATAAGGCTTTGTATATGACGTCATTATAAGAAAACACTACAAACTGGGACACCAGGACACAAATGAAGACCGGGGCACAAGGAATGTAAATGACTATCGGGACATTCAAAAGAGAAATTGCAGACTGTGATACCGGGACACAAATGACGACCGGGACACAGGGAATATAAATGACGACAGGCCACAGGGGCACAACTAAAACGGGGACGCCGGGGGCAGAGGGGGATATATAAATGACGACGGGGACACAGGGGATGTTCGATTAGCAATCACCATCAACAAAGCTCAAGGGCAATCGTTAAAAAATGCGGTATAGATCTGAATACGGATTGTTTTCCCATGGACAATTATTATATTGCATGTTTAAGAGTTGGTAAACCTGACAATCTATTTATATGAACAGACAATGGGACACCAGAGAATGTTGTATATTCGCAAGTTTGACGTAGTTAAACATGTATATATATATATATATATATATATATATATATATATATATATATATATATATATATATATATATATATCTATCTATATTCACAAGTGGGACACAGGGACACAAGTACAATGGCGCGTAACGACTCACGCGCGCGAGGGGGCGTGAAGAACACCCACAAACTAGGTGATGGGGTGGCGCGAAGCTCCATCCCTTCAGATAGTTATGTATATATATAAATAAGTTGTATATCTGTTACACTATCTTCTATATATATACTAGCTGTTGGGGTGGCGCTTTGCGCCCCCACCCCCCAAGCCCCCCCGGGCGCGTAAGTCATTACGTGCCATATTAGTTACGCGGCATTGTAGTTGAAACTTCCTCCATTTCCTCCATTTCCTATATATATATATATATATATATATGTATATATATATATATATATATATATATATATATATATATATATATATATATATATATATATATATATATATATATATATATATATATATATATATATATATATATATATATATATATATATATATATATATATATATATATATATATATATATATATATACATATATATGTTTTTAACTACGTAAAACTTATAACATTCTTCGCTGTCCCATTGTCTGTGCATATAAATAGATTGTCAGGTTTACCGATTCTTGAACATGCAATATATTATTGTCCATGGGAAAAACAATCCGTATTCAGATCTATACCTCATTTTTCTAATGATTGCCCTTGAGTTTTTTTATGGTGATTGCTAATTGAACATTCCCTGTGTCCCCGCCGTCCTCTATATATATATATATATATATATATATATATATATATATATATATATATATATATATATATATATATATATATATATATATATATATATATATATATATATATATATATATATATATATATATATATACTAGCTGTTGTGGTAGCGCTTCGCGCCACCCCAACACCTAGTTGGTGGGGGCGCTTCGGTCCCCACCCCCCAAGCCCCCCCCCGCGCGCGTAAGTCGTTACGCGCCATTGTAGTTGTGTCCCTATGTCCCACCTGTGAATATAGATATATATATATATATATATATATATATATATATATATATATATATATATATATATATATATATATATATATATATATATATATATATATATATATATATATATATATATATATATATATATATATATATATATATATATATATATATGTGTGTTTTTAACTACGTAAAACTTGCGAATATACAACATTCTTTGCTGTCCCATTGTCTGTGCATATAAATAGATTGTCAGGTTTACCGACTCTTGAACATGCAACATATAATGGTCAATGGGAAAACAATCCGTATTCAGATCTATACCTCATGATTCTAATGATTGCCCTTGAGCTTTGTTGATGGTGATTGCTAATCGACCATTCCCTGAGTCGCCATCATCATTTATATATCCTCCTGTGCACCCCGGCGTCCCCTTTGTAGTTATGTCCCTGTGTCCCGGTCGTCGTCATTTATACTCCCTGTGCCCCGGTGCTTTGTTGATTGCTAATCGAACATTCCTTTTGTCCCGGTCGCTTTCTCTTTGAGTGTCGTCATTTATTTAGATTGTCAGGTTTACCGACTCTTGAACATGCAACATATAATTGTCCATGGGAAAAACAATCCATATTCAGATCTATACCTCATGATTCTAATGATTGCCCTTGAGCTTTGTTGATGGTGATTGCTAATTGAACATTCCCTGGGTCCCGGTCGTCATTTATATTCCCAGTATCCCGGTCGTCATTTGTGTCCCAGTGTTCCCCTTTTAGTTTTTTTTATTGGTTTTGACCTTTTTTTAGGTTTTGTAGTTTTTTTCTTTTTTCTTTTTAGTTTTTTTTGAAGTTTTTATCTTTTTAGTTTTTTTTATTTCTATTTATATTTTTTTAGTTTTCTTTTTCTCCTTTATTTTTCAGTTTTCTTCCTTTTTTTAGTTTTTTTTCTTTTTTAGTTCTTTCAGTTTTTACCTTTTTTAGTTTTTTTAGTTTTTTCTTTTTAGTTTTTTATTGGTTTTTACCTTTTTTTTAGCTTTTTTAGTTTTTTTTTCGTTTTTTCTTTTTACTTTTTTTAGTTTTTATCTTTTTTATTTTTTTTTATTTTTATTCTTAATTTTATTAGTTTTTTTTTCTCTTCTATTTTTCAGTTTTTCCCTTTTTTTAAGTTTTTTTTTTAGTTTTAAGTTTTTTTAGTTTTTTCAGTTTTTTTTTAGTTTTTAGTGTTTTACCTTTTTTAGCCTAACCAGGATTTGAACCTGGGACCTTCATTCTCCGTTCTGACACCATCTCTCACCGAGTGACTTCTCCAGCATGTTCATTTTGGTGTTTTAAATGGTATATTATTAACCAAATTAATGTGTTTTACAATATACTAAGCATCGTCAAAGCAAAAATGACGACAACTAATTTCATGACGTCAGCCGAAACATGACGTCACCTGATCCACAGATCCACAGACCCACAGACAGACAGACAACTTATTTTTATATATATAGAAGATATATATCTTCTATCCATCTATATATATATAAAAATAAGTTGTCTGTGGATCTGTGGATCTGTGGATCTGTGGATCAGGTGACATCATGTTTCGGCTGACGTCATGAAATTAGTTGCCATCATTTTTGCTTTGAAGGTGACGTCATTCAAGTTATATAAGACATATGTTCGCGTAGAATTCTATTAATGTTTAAGTTTATAATGACTGATGAAGATGCTCAAAGAGTCTATGCCAAAAAACTTGCTGCTGATAGAGAAAGTCAGAAAAGAAAGCGTGCCGAGGAACTACCAGAGCAACGCGAAAGCAGACTTGCTGCTAAAAGAGAAAGTGAAAAAAGAAGGCGTGCCGAGGAATCAAAAGACCAGCAGGGAAACAGGCTTGAGGCTGATAGAGAAAGAAAGAACAGAAAGCATGCCGAGGAACTACCAGAGCAACGCAGAAGCAGACTTGCTGCTAAAAGAGAAAGTGAAAAAAGAAGGCGTGCCGAGGAATCAAAAGACCAGCAGGGAAACAGGCTTGCTGCTGATAGAGAAAGAAAGAACAGAAAGCATGCCGAGGAACTACCAGAGCAACGCAGAAGCAGACTTGCTGCTAAAAGAGAAAGTGAAAAAAGAAGGCATGCCGAGGAATCAAAAGACCAGCAGGGAAACAGGCTTGCTGCTGATAGAGAAAGTAAGAAAAGAAAGCGTGCCGAGGAATCAGAGCAATCTGAAAGTTATCGCCTGGCATTCAGGTACAACCCAGTCGATGATTATAGCTTGAGTAGATGTGTTCAAATCGGGACAATGTCTAAAATTTGTCCCTATTCAATGGCCTTGAAATTCAATGGTGAAACAATGGGAATGTGTTGCGCCTCAGGAAAAGTTAAACTTCCTCTATTGGCTGCACCACCAGAGCCATTGAAGACTTTCCTTACTGGAACTACGTCAGAATCTAAGCGTTTTTTGTCAAAAATCAGACAATACAACTCATGTTTCCAAATGACGTCGTTTGGAGCCCAAATCGAAATTCCAGATCAATTTATGTCTACTTTCAAAGTAAAAGGGCAAATTTATCATAAAGCAGGGTCCCTTCTACCATTCTCAGGCGAGAATCATAAATTTTTACAATTGTACTTCATCAGTGATAGAAATTCTGAATTGAATGCACGTTGCGCAATTTCTCCCAACGTTGAAAGGACAATCGTTTCCCAATTGCAACATCTTTTCCACGAAAATAATAATTTAGTGCGTCTGTTCAAAACAGCCATCGATTTGATGCCTACTGATACTCATAAAATTGTTATTTCCGCTGACAAAACGCCTCCTGGCCAACATGTGCGTAGATACAATGCTCCGACTATCGACGAAGTGGCAATCGTTATGGTCGGTGATCAGTTTTTACCTCGAGATATTATTCTACATAAGCGAAACGCTCAGTTGTTAAGAATTGCTGAAACTCATCGATGCTACGATGCCCTAAAATATCCTATCATTTTTTGGGATGGAGCCGACGGCTATCACTTTAATATTAAATTGATGAATCCAGCCACTAACAAAGAAATGAATAAGAAATGCAGTGCAATGCATTATTATTCCTATAGACTAATGATTCGGCAGGATGAAGAAAATTATATTCTAAAATGCCGTGAATTGTTTCACCAATTTGTCGTGGATATGTATCCTAAAATTGAATCAGAACGTTTGCTATATATCCGCCTGAATCAGACCAAGCTCCGCTCTGAACAATACATTCATTTGCGAGATGCAGTTATAAATGACGGTAATACCACAAACGTTGGAAGATTAACAATTTTACCTTTGTCATATGCTGGCAGTCCCCGTCATATGCATGAATATGCTCAAGATGCTATTGCGTGTTTTCGTCTCTATGGTCGTCCAGATTTATTTATTACATTTACATGTAATCAATCTTGGGACGAGATACTGCAGCTTTTACTTCAAGGACAATCGGCGGTTCATAGGCATGATATTACGGCACGTGTCTTCCGGCAAAAGTTGAAATCACTGATAAACTACCTTGTAAAACATGAAGTGTTTGGGTCAGTGCGATGCTGTATGTACTCAGTGGAATGGCAAAAACGAGGTTTGCCACACGCACATATACTAATCTGGCTACATAAAAAAATTACTTCAAACGAAATTGATGATGTGATTTCCGCTGAAATACCTGATAAAAATGTCGATAAGGGGTTACATGATATTATTGTAAAAAATATGATACATGGACCTTGCGGTGCACTGAACGAAAATTCACCATGCATGGCCAAAGGAAGGTGCACAAAGCAATATCCTCGACTTTTAGTACCCAAAACAATTACTGGCAATGATGGTTACCCACAATATAGAAGAAGATCTACTGAAGATGGCGGTAAAACAGCAATAATAATGAATCGTAACGGTACCACCATCGAAGTAGATAACCAGTGGGTTGTTCCATATTCCCCTTTATTATCAAAAACATTTAATGCACACATAAACGTTGAATACTGTAACTCCGTAAAGGCAATCAAATACATATGTAAATACGTCAACAAAGGCAGTGACATGGCAGTTTTTGGCTTGCAGTCCGAAATCAAAGATTTCGATGAAATCGTAGAATATCAGGCTGGAAGATACATAAGCAGTAATGAAGCTGTTTGGCGAATTCTTTCATTTCCGATACATAAACGTAGTCCAGCTGTTGTTCACTTAGCGGTACATTTACAGAATGGTCAACGTGTTTATTTCACGGAAACCAACGTGCAACAAAGAGTCCTGAATCCACGTGATACAACATTAACAGCTTTTTTTTCGCTTTGCAAAAATGATTCTTTTACAAAAAAACTGCTGTATACTGAAGTGCCTTCGTATTACACGTGGAATACTAAAAATAAAGTATTTGAACGTCGAAAACAGGGTAAGTCAGTCGACGGCCAACCTACCATCTTCAAAGATACCACGATAGGAAGACTCTACACCGTTCACCCCAATCAACATGAATGCTTCTTTCTACGCCTGCTTTTGGTGAATGTACCCGGTCCGACATCCTTTGAGTATTTGAGGACTGTAAATGGTACTATACATGACACTTACCGTAGTGCATGCCAAGCTCTGAATTTATTGGAGAATGACCAACACTGGGATAACTGCATCAATGACGCGTGCGAAACGTCAACCCCAAGTCAAATTCGTGCATTGTATGGCATCATTTTAACAACTTGCTCTCCATCAGCTCCTACAGATTTATGGGAAAAATATAAGTCAAAAATGTCCGAAGATATACTTAATCGAAAACAGTTAGAGACGTCAGACATGACTTTTGATTTTACATCAGAAATTTATAACTACACTTTAGTTGTTATAGAAGATTTGTGCATAAGTATGGCAAACAAACCTCTTCAGGATTTGGGAATGCCTTCACCTAACCGTATCGCTGCTGTTTCGACATGTGTAGAATTGGATCGTGAACAAAGTTACAGTACGAGTGATCTATTGTCGTATGTACAAAATAACATTTCCAAGTTAACGTCGGAATAAAAAGACATTAATGATACGATAATGCATTGTGTCGATAACAACGTTGGAGAAATTTTCTTTTTGGATGCGCCAGAAGGTACTGGTAAAACGTTTGTGATAAAACTGATTCTGGCATCAATTCGATTTAAAAATGATATAGCGTTGGCAATTGCGTCGTCCGGAATAGCCGCAACATTGCTGCCTGGTGGAAGAACTGCTCATTCCGCTTTGAAATTGCCTCTGAACTTGCATTCTACAGAAACTCCCACGTGCAATATTTCCAAATCATCTGGGATGGGTAAAGTATTGCAGCAATGCAAACTTATTATTTGGGATGAGTGCACAATGGCACACAAAAAATCGCTCGAGGCTCTGGATCAATGCTTGAAAGATTTGCGAGGGAAGTCGAAACCCTTTGGCAGCACCTTAATATTGCTTGCGGGAGATTTCAGGCAAACATTACCTATAATACCTAGATCAACTCCTGCAGACGAAATGAATGCTTGCCTGAAAAATTCTAATTTATGGGCACACGTAAAAACATTAAAATTAACTACAAATATGCGTGTCCGATTGCAAAACGATGACTCTGGTCAAACATTTTCAGATCAATTGCTGGCAATGGGAAACGGAAAGCTCCCAGTAGACTCAATTTCAGGACGTATACAACTACCTGCTGATTTCTGTAATTTAGTGACGTCCAAAAATGAATTGATTGAAAAAGTATTTCCGAATATTCTAAAAAATTATAAAAATAATAAATGGCTAAGTGAAAGAGCGATTCTCGCACCCAAAAATATAGACGTCCACGAAATCAACAATATTGTTTTGACCAAGATTCAAGACCAGGCAGTCCTTTACAAGTCAGTCGACACAGTTTTGGAACCAAATGAAGCGGTTAATTATCCATCTGAATTTTTAAATTCCATGGATCTTTCAGGGTTTCCACCACACGTGCTACAACTTAAAATAGGCGTACCAATAATACTTTTAAGAAATATAAACCCACCAAAGCTTTGCAATGGCACTCGACTTGCCGTAAAAAAAACAATGGAAAACCTAATAGAGGCCACAATCCTGACAGGGCCTTTTGAGGGTCAGGCTGTTCTTATTCCTCGTATTCCCATGATTCCAACAGATCTGCCTTTTCAATTTAAAAGATTGCAATTCCCAATTCGATTAGCATTTGCAATCACCATTAAAAAAGCTCAAGGTCAATCATTAGAAAAATGTGGTATTGATCTTAATACTGATTGTTTTTCCCATGGACAATTGTACGTTGCATGTTCGAGGGTCGGTAAACCTGACAATCTATTTATATGCAGCGAGAATTGGACAGCGAAGAATGTTGTATATTCGCAAGTTTTACGCAGTTAATTTGTATTTCGGAACCAAATGAAGCGGTTAATTATCCATCTGAATTTTTCAATTCCATAGATCCTTCAGGGTGTCCACCAAACCTGCTACAACTAAAAATAGGCTTACCAATAATACTTTTAAGAAATATCAACCCACCAAAGCTTTGCAATGGCACGCGACTTGCCGTAAAAAAAAACAATGGAAAACCTATAAATGCCACAATCTTGACAGGGCCTTATGAGGGTGAGGCTGTTCTTATTCCTCGCATTCCCATGGTTCCAACGGATCTGCTTTTTCAATTTAAAAGATTGCAATTCCCAATTCGATTAGCATTTGCAACCACCATCAACAAAGCTCAAGGGCAATCACTAGAAAAATGCGGTATAGATCTTAATACAGATTGCTTTACCAATGTACAATTATATGTTGCATCTTTGAGGGTCGGTAAACCTGACAATCTATTTATACGCACAGACAATGGGACAGCGAAGACTGTTGTATATTCACAAGTTTTACGTAGTTAATTTGTATTGTATCTATCTATCTATCTATCTATATAAAAACGAGTTGTGTGTATGCATGTTTGTTTGTTTGTAAAAAGAGCGTTTGCATATGACGTCATTATTAGTACATACGGCTTTGTATATGGACAGACAATGGGAAAGCCAAGAATGTTGTATATTCGCAATTTTTACGTAGTTTGAAACACATATATAAATCTATCTATATTCACAGATGGGACACAGGGACACAACTACAATGGCGCGTAACTAATATGGCGCGTAACGACTTATGCGCGCGGGGGGGCTTGGGGGGGCGCGAAGCGCCCCACCAACTAGGTGTTGGGGTGGCGCGAAGCGCCACCCCAACAGCTAGTATCTATATATATAAAAATAAGTTGTCTGTCTGTCTGTGGGTCTGTGGATCTGTGGATCAGGTGACGTCATGTTTCGGCTGACGTCATGAAATTAGTTGCCGTCATTTTTGTTATGACGATGCTTAGTATATTGTAAAACACATTAATTTGGTTAATAATATACCATTTAAAACACCAAAATGAACATGCTGGAGTAGTCACTCGGTGAGAGAGGGTGTCAGAACGGAGAATGAAGGTCCCAGGTTCAAATCCTGGTTAGGCTAAAAAAGGTAAAAAACTAAAAACTAAAAAAAAAAACTGAAAAAACTAAAAAAGGCAAAAACTACAAAAAAAACTAAAAACTAATAAAAAAAATAAAAAAGCCGAAAAACTAAAAAAACTAAAGAAACTAAAAAAAGGAAAAAACTTGAAAAACTAAAAAAAGGAAAAATGAAAAAAAGAAGAGAAAAAGAATACTAATAAAATTAAAAATAAAAATAAAAAA
>NW_027066853.1:0-16665 GCF_032884065.1 Artemia franciscana
CGTATGTTGAAAAAATGAAGATATTAGACTATTTTATGATTGCAAATGGTAAAGAATGTGATTAAAGGCTCTTTTCCTATGTCAAAAGTTTTAGTTTTCGAGGGTAATAGCTACGTATGTTGAAAAAATGAAGATATTATTTATGATTGCAAATGGTACAGAATGTGATTAAAGGCTCTTTTCCTATTTCAAAAGTTTTAGTTTTCGGGGTTAAGAGCTACGTATGTTGAAAAAATGAAGATATTAGACTATTTTATGATTGCAAATGGTAAAACAATGTGATTAAAGGCTCTTTTCCTATTTCAAAAGTTTTAGTTTTCGAGGGTAATAGCTTTGTCTGTGGAAAAAAATGAAGATATTAGACAATTTTATGATTGCACATGGTAAAGAATGTGATTAAAGACTCTTTTCCTATTTCAAAAGTAATAGTTTTCGAGGGTAATAGCTACGTATGTTGAAAAAATGAAGATATTAGACTATTTTATGATTGCAAATGGTAAAGAATGTGATTAAAGGCTCGTTTCCTATGTCAAAAGTTTTAGTTTTCGAGGGTAATAGCTGCGTATGTTGAAAAAATGAAGATATTAGACTTTTTTATGATTGCACATGGTAAAGAATGTGATTAAAGGCTCGTTTCCTATGTCAAAAGTTTTAGTTTTCGAGGGTAATAGCTACGTATGTTGAAAAAATGAAGATATTAGACAATTTTATGATTGCAAATGGTAAAGAATGTGATTAAAGGCTCTTTTCCTATGTCAAAAGTTTTAGTTTTCGAGGGTAATAGCTGCGTATGTTGAAAAAATGAAGATATTAGACTATTTTATGATTGCAAATGGTAAAGAATGTGATTAAAGGCTCTTTTCCTATTTCAAAAGTTTTAGTTTTCGAGGTTAATAGCTACGTATGTTGAAACATGAAGATATTAGAAAATTTCATGATTGCACATGGTAAAGAATGTGATTAAAGGCTCTTTTCCTATGTCAAAAGTTTTAGTTTTCGAGGGTAATAAATACGTATGTTGAAAAAATGAAGATATTAGACTATTTTACGATTGCAAATGGTAAAGAATGTGATTAAAGGCTCTTTTCCTATTTCAAATGTTTTAGTTTTCGAGGGTAATAGCTACGTATGTTGAAAAAATGAAGATATTAGACAATTTTATGATTGCAAATGGTAAAGAATGTGATTAAAGGCTCTTTTCCTATGTCAAAAGTTTTAGTTTTCGAGGCTAATAGCTACGTATGTTAAAAAATGAAGATATTAGACTATTTTATGATTGCAAATGGTAAAGAATGTGATTAAAGGCTCTTTTCCTATTTCAAAAGCTTTAGTTTTCGAGGGTAATAGCTACGTATGTTGAAAAAATGAAGATATTAGACTATTTTATGATTGCACATAGTAAAGAATGTGATTAAAGGCTCTTTTTCTATTTCAAAAGTTTTAGTTTTCGAGGGTAATAGCTACGTATGTTGAAAAAATGAAGATATTATACTATTTTATGATTGCAAATGGTAAAGAATGTGATTAAAGGCTCTTTTTCTATGTCAAAAGTTTTAGTTTTCGAGGGTAATAGCTACGTATGTTGAAAAAATGAAGATATTAGACAATTTTATGATTGCACATGGTAAAGAATGTGATTAAAGGCTCTTTTCCCATTTCAAAAGTTTTAGTTTTCGGGGGTAAGAGCTTTTTCTATGGAAAAAATGAAGATATTAGACTATTTTATGATTGCACATGGTAAAGAATGTGATTAAAGGCTCTTCTCCTATTTCAAAAGTTTTAGTTTTCGAGGGTAATAGCTATGTCTGTGGAAAAAATGAAGATATTAGACAATTTTATGATTGCACATGGTAAAGAATGTGATTAAAGGCTCTTTTCCTATTTCAAAAGTTTTAGTTTTCGGGGGTATGAGCTACGTATGTTGAAAAAATGAAGATATTAGACTATTTTATGATTGCACATGGTAAAGAATGTGATTAAAGGCTCTTTTCCTATTTCAAAAGTTTTAGTTTTCAAGGGTAATAGCTATGTATGTTGAAAAAATGAAGATATTAGACAATTTTATGATTGCACATGGTAAAGAATGTGATTAAAGGCTCTTTTCCTATGTCAAAAGTTTTAGTTTTCGAGGGTAATAGCTACGTTCTTTGAAAAAATGAAGATATTAGACTATTTTATGATTGCAAATGGTAAAGAATGTGATTAAACGCTCTTTTCCATGTCAAAAGTTTTAGTTTCCGAGGGTAATAGCTACGTGTGTTGTAAAAATGAAGAAATTAGACTATTTTATGATTGCAAATGGTAAAGAATGTGATTAAAGGCTCTTTTCCTATTTCAAAAGTTTTAGTTTTCGGGGTTAAGAGCTACGTATGTTGAAAAAATGAAGATATTAGACTATTTTATGATTGCAAATGGTAAAACAATGTGATTAAAGGCTCTTTTCCTATTTCAAAAGTTATGGTAAATCGAGGGTAATAGCTTTAATCACATTCTTTACCATTTGCAATCGTAAAATAGTCTAATATCTTCATTTTTTCAACATACGTAGCTATTACCCTCGAAAACTAAAACTTTTGACATAGGAAAAGAGCCTTTAATCACATTCTTTACCATGTGCAATCATGAAATTGTCTAATATCTTCATTTTTTCAACATACGTAGCTATTAACCTCGAAAACTAAAACTTTTGAAATAGGAAAAGAGCCTTTAATCACATTCTTTACCATTTGCAATCATAAAATAGTCTAATATCTTCATTTTTTCAACATACGTAGCTATTACCCTCGAAAACTAAAACTTTTGACATAGAAAAAGAGCCTTTAATCACATTCTTTACCATTTGCAATCATAAAATAGTATAATATCTTCATTTTTTCAACATACGTAGCTATTACCCTCGAAAACTAAAACTTTTGAAATAGGAAAAGAGCCTTTAATCACATTCTTTACCATGTGCAATCATAAAATAGTCTAATATCTTCATTTTTTTCCACAGACATAGCTATTACCCTCGAAAACTAAAACTTTTGAAATGGGAAAAGAGCATTTAATCACATTCTTTACCATTTGCAATCATAAAATAGTCTAATATCTTCATTTTTTCAAAGAACGTAGCTCTTACCCCCGATAACTAAAACTTTTGAAATAGGAAAAGAGCGTTTAATCACATTCTTTACCATTTGCAATCATAAAATAGTCTAATATCTTCATTTTTTCAAAGAACGTAGCTATTACCCTCGAAAACTAAAACTTTTGACATAGGAAAAGAGCCTTTAATCACATTCTTTACCATTTGCAATCATAAAATAGTATAATATCTTCATTTTTACAACACACGTAGCTATTACCCTCGGAAACTAAAACTTTTGACATGGAAAAGAGAATTTAATCACATTCTTTACCATTTGCAATCATAAAATAGTCTAATATCTTCATTTTTTCAAAGAACGTAGCTATTACCCTCGAAAACTAAAACTTTTGACATAGGAAAAGAGCCTTTAATCACATTCTTTACCATTTGCAATCATAAAATAGTCTAATATCTTCATTTTTTCAACATACGTAGCTATTACCCTCGAAAACTAAAACTTTTGAAATAGGAAAAGAGCCTTTAAACTTTTGAAATGGGAAAAGAGCCTTTAATCACATTCTCTACCATTTGCAATCATAAAATAGTCTAATATCTTCATTTTTTCAACATATGTAGCTATTACCCTCGAAAACTAAAACTTTTGACATAGGAAAAGAGCCTTTAATCACATTCTTTACCATTTGCAATCATAAAATAGTCTAATATCTTCATTTTTTCAACATACGTAGCTATTACCCTCGAAAACTAAAACTTTTGACATAGGAAAAGAGCCTTTAATCACATTCTTTACCATTTGCAATCATAAAATAGTCTAATATCTTCATTTTTTCAACATATGTAGCTATTACCCTCGAAAACTAAAACTTTTGACATAGGAAAAGAGCCTTTAATCACATTCTTTACCATTTGCAATCATAAAATAGTCTAATATCTTCATTTTTTCAACATACGTAGCTATTACCCTCGAAAACTAAAACTTTTGACATAGGAAAAGAGCCTTTAATCACATTCTTTACCATTTGCAATCATAAAATAGTATAATATCTTCATTTTTTCAACATACGTAGCTATTACCCTCGAAAACTAAAACTTTTGAAATAGGAAAAGAGCCTTTAATCACATTCTTTACCATGTGCAATCATAAAATTGTCTAATATCTTCATTTTTTCCACAGACAAAGCTATTACCCTCGGAAACTAAAACTTTGACATAGGAAAAGAGCCTTTAATCACATTCTTTACCATGTGCAATCATAAAATAGTCTAATATCTTCATTTTTTCCACAGACCCTCGAAAACTAAAACTTTTTAAATAGGAAAAGAGCATTTAATCACATTCTTTACCATTTGCAATCATAAAATAGTCTAATATCTTCATTTTTTCAACACACGTAGCTTTTACCCCCGATAACTAAAACTTTTGAAATAGGAAAAGAGCGTTTAATCACATTCTTTACCATTTGCAATCATAAAATAGTCCAATATCTTCATTTTTTCAAAGAACATAGCTATTACCCTCGAAAACTAAAACTTTTGACATAGGAAAAGAGCCTTTAATCACATTCTTTACCATTTGCAATCATAAAATAGTCTAATATCTTCATTTTTTCAACATACGTAGCTATTACCCTCGAAAACAAAAACTTTTGACATAGGAAAAGAGCCTTTAATCACATTCTTTACCATTTGCAATCATAAAATAGTCTAATATCTTCATTTTTACAACACACGTAGCTATTACCCTCGGAAACTAAAACTTTTGACATGGAAAAGAGCGTTTAATCACATTCTTTACCATTTGCAATCATAAAATAGTCTAATATCTTCATTTTTTCAAAGAACGTAGCTATTACCCTCGAAAACTAAAACTTTTGACATAGGAAAAGAGCCTTTAATCACATTCTTTACCATGTGCAATCATAAAATTGTCTAATATCTTCATTTTTTCAACATACATAGCTATTACCCTCGAAAATTAAAACTTTTGAAATAGGAAAAGAGCCTTTAATCACATTCTTTACCATGTGCAATCATAAAATAGTCTAATATCTTCATTTTTTCAACATACGTAGCTCATACCCCCGAAAACTAAAACTTTTGAAATAGGAAAAGAGCCTTTAATCACATTCTTTACCATGTGCAATCATAAAATTGTCTAATATCTTCATTTTTTCCACAGACATAGCTATTACCCTCGAAAACTAAAACTTTTGAAATAGGAAAAGAGCCTTTAATCACATTCTTTACCATGTGCAATCATAAAATAGTCTAATATCTTCATTATTTTCCACGGAAAAAGCTCTTACCCCCGAAAACTAAAACTTTTGAAATAGAAAAGAGCCTTTAATCACATTCTTTACCATGTGCAATCATAAAATTGTCTAATATCTTCATTTTTTCAACATACGTAGCTATTACCCTCGAAAACTAAAACTTTTGACATAGAAAAAGAGCCTTTAATCACATTCTTTACCATTTGCAATCATAAATAGTATAATATCTTCATTTTTTCAACATACGTAGCTATTACCCTCGAAAACTAAAACTTTTGACATAGGAAAAGAGCCTTTAATCACATTCTTTACCATTTGCAATCATAAAATAGTATAATATCTTCATTTTTACAACACACGTAGCTATTACCCTCGGAAACTAAAACTTTTGACATGGAAAAGAGAATTTAATCACATTCTTTACCATTTGCAATCATAAAATAGTCTAATATCTTCATTTTTCAAAGAACGTAGCTATTACCCTCGAAAACTAAAACTTTTGACATAGGAAAAGAGCCTTTAATCACATTCTTTACCATGTGCAATCATAAAATAGTCTAATATCTTCATTTCTTCAACATATGTAGCTATTACCCTCGAAAACTAAAACTTTTGACATAGGAAAAGAGCCTTTAATCACATTCTTTACCATTTGCAATCATAAAATAGTCTAATATCTTCATTTTTTCAACATACGTAGCTATTACCCTCGAAAACTAAAACTTTTGACATAGGAAAAGAGCCTTTAATCACATTCTTTACCATTTGCAATCATAAAATAGTCTAATATCTTCATTTTTTCAACATACGTAGCTATTACCCTCAAAAACTAAAACTTTTGAAATAGGAAAAGAGCCTTTAAACTTTTGAAATGGGAAAAGAGCCTTTAATCACATTCTTTACCATTTGCAATCATAAAATAGTCTAATATCTTCATTTTTTCAACATATGTAGCTATTACCCTCGAAAACTAAAACTTTTGACATAGGAAAAGAGCCTTTAATCACATTCTTTACCATTTGCAATCATAAAATAGTCTAATATCTTCATTTTTTCAACATACGTAGCTATTACCCTCGAAAACTAAAATTTTTGACATAGGAAAAGAGCCTTTAATCACATTCTTTACCATTTGCAATCATAAAATAGTCTAATATCTTCATTTTTTCAACATATGTAGCTATTACCCTCGAAAACTAAAACTTTTGACATAGGAAAAGAGCCTTTAATCACATTCTTTACCATTTGCAATCATAAAATAGTCTAATATCTTCATTTTTTCAACATACGTAGCTATTACCCTCGAAAACTAAAACTTTTGACATAGGAAAAGAGCCTTTAATCACATTCTTTACCATTTGCAATCATAAAATAGTATAATATCTTCATTTTTTCAACATACGTAGCTATTACCCTCGAAAACTAAAACTTTTGAAATAGGAAAAGAGCCTTTAATCACATTCTTTACCATGTGCAATCATAAAATTGTCTAATATCTTCATTTTTTCCACAGACAAAGCTATTACCCTCGGAAACTAAAACTTTGACATAGGAAAAGAGCCTTTAATCACATTCTTTACCATGTGCAATCATAAAATAGTCTAATATCTTCATTTTTTCCACAGACATAGCTATTACCCTCGAAAACTAAAACTTTTGAAATAGGAAAAGAGCATTTAATCACATTCTTTACCATTTGCAATCATAAAATAGTCTAATATCTTCATTTTTTCAACACACGTAGCTTTTACCCCCGATAACTAAAACTTTTGAAATAGGAAAAGAGCGTTTAATCACATTCTTTACCATTTGCAATCATAAAATAGTCCAATATCTTCATTTTTTCAAAGAACATAGCTATTACCCTCGAAAACTAAAACTTTTGACATAGGAAAAGAGCCTTTAATCACATTCTTTACCATTTGCAATCATAAAATAGTCTAATATCTTCATTTTTTCAACATACGTAGCTATTACCCTCGAAAACTAAAACTTTTGACATAGGAAAAGAGCCTTTAATCACATTCTTTACCATTTGCAATCATAAAATAGTCTAATATCTTCATTTTTACAACACACGTAGCTATTACCCTCGGAAACTAAAACTTTTGACATGGAAAAGAGCGTTTAATCACATTCTTTACCATTTGCAATCATAAAATAGTCTAATATCTTCATTTTTTCAAAGAACGTAGCTATTACCCTCGAAAACTAAAACTTTTGACATAGGAAAAGAGCCTTTAATCACATTCTTTACCATGTGCAATCATAAAATTGTCTAATATCTTCATTTTTTCAACATACATAGCTATTACCCTCGAAAATTAAAACTTTTGAAATAGGAAAAGAGCCTTTAATCACATTCTTTACCATGTGCAATCATAAAATAGTCTAATATCTTCATTTTTTCAACATACGTAGCTCATACCCCCGAAAACTAAAACTTTTGAAATAGGAAAAGAGCCTTTAATCACATTCTTTACCATGTGCAATCATAAAATTGTCTAATATCTTCATTTTTTCCACAGACATAGCTATTACCCTCGAAAACTAAAACTTTTGAAATAGGAAAAGAGCCTTTAATCACATTCTTTACCATGTGCAATCATAAAATAGTCTAATATCTTCATTATTTTCCACGGAAAAAGCTCTTACCCCCGAAAACTAAAACTTTTGAAATAGGAAAAGAGCCTTTAATCACATTCTTTACCATGTGCAATCATAAAATTGTCTAATATCTTCATTTTTTCAACATACGTAGCTATTACCCTCGAAAACTAAAACTTTTGACATAGAAAAAGAGCCTTTAATCACATTCTTTACCATTTGCAATCATAAATAGTATAATATCTTCATTTTTTCAACATACGTAGCTATTACCCTCGAAAACTAAAACTTTTGAAATAGAAAAAGAGCCTTTAATCACATTCTTTACCATTTGCAATCATAAAATAGTCTAATATCTTCATTTTTTCAACATACGTAGCTATTACCCTCGAAAACTAAAACTTTTGAAATAGGAAAAGAGCCTTTAATCACATTCTTTACCATTTGCAATCATAAAATAGTCTAATATCTTCATTTTTTAACATACGTAGCTATTAGCCTCGAAAACTAAAACTTTTGACATAGGAAAAGAGCCTTTAATCACATTCTTTACCATTTGCAATCATAAAATTGTCTAATATCTTCATTTTTTCAACATACATAGCTATTACCCTCGAAAACTAAAACTTTTGAAATAGGAAAAGAGCCTTTAATCACATTCTTTACCATGTGCAATCATAAAATAGTCTAATATCTTCATTTTTTCAACATACGTAGCTCATACCCCCGAAAACTAAAACTTTTGAAATAGGAAAAGAGCCTTTAATCACATTCTTGACCATGTGCAATCATAAAATTGTCTAATATCTTCATTTTTTCCACAGACATAGCTATTACCCTCGAAAACTAAAACTTTTGAAATAGGAAAAGAGCCTTTAATCACATTCTTTACCATGTGCAATCATAAAATAGTCTAATATCTTCATTTTTTCCACAGAAAAAGCTCTTACCCCCGAAAACTAAAACTTTTGAAATAGGAAAAGAGCCTTTAATCACATTCTTTACCATGTGCAATCATAAAATTGTCTAATATCTTCATTTTTTCAACATACGTAGCTATTACCCTCGAAAACTAAAACTTTTGACATAGAAAAAGAGCCTTTAATCACATTCTTTACCATTTGCAATCATAAAATAGTATAATATCTTCATTTTTTCAACATACGTAGCTATTACCCTCGAAAACTAAAACTTTTGAAATAGAAAAAGAGCCTTTAATCACATTCTTTACCATGTGCAATCATAAAATAGTCTAATATCTTCATTTTTTCCACAGACATAGCTATTACCCTCGAAAATTAAAACTTTTGAAATAGGAAAAGAGCCTTTAATCACATTCTTTACCATGTGCAATAATAAAATTGTCTAATATCTTCATTTTTTCAACATACGTAGCTATTACCCTCGAAAACTAAAACTTTTGACATAGAAAAAGAGCCTTTAATCACATTCTTTACCATTTGCAATCATAAAATAGTATAATATCTTCATTTTTTCAACATACGTAGCTATTACCCTCGAAAACTAAAACTTTTGAAATAGAAAAAGAGCCTTTAATCACATTCTTTACCATTTGCAATCATAAAATAGTCTAATATCTTCATTTTTTCAACATACGTAGCTCTTACCCCCGATAACTAAAACTTTTGAAATAGGAAAAGAGCATTTAATCACATTCTTTACCATTTGCAATCATAAAATAGTCTAATATCTTCATTTTTTCAAAGAACGTAGCTATTACCCTCGAAAACTAAAACTTTTGACATAGGAAAAGAGCCTTTAATCACATTCTTTACCATTTGCAATCATAAAATAGTCTAATATCTTCATTTTTACAACACACGTAGCTATTACCCTCGGAAACTAAAACTTTTGACATGGAAAAGAGAATTTAATCACATTCTTTACCATTTGCAATCATAAAATAGTCTAATATCTTCATTTTTTCAAAGAACGTAGCTATTACCCTCGAAAACTAAAACTTTTGACATAGGAAAAGAGCCTTTAATCACATTCTTTACCATGTGCAATCATAAAATAGTCTAATATCTTCATTTCTTCAACATATGTAGCTATTACCCTCGAAAACTAAAACTTTTGACATAGGAAAAGAGCCTTTAATCACATTCTTTACCATTTGCAATCATAAAATAGTCTAATATCTTCATTTTTTCAACATACGTAGCTATTACCCTCGAAAACTAAAACTTTTGACATAGGAAAAGAGCCTTTAATCACATTCTTTACCATTTGCAATCATAAAATAGTCTAATATCTTCATTTTTTCAACATACGTAGCTATTACCCTCAAAAACTAAAACTTTTGAAATAGGAAAAGAGCCTTTAAACTTTTGAAATGGGAAAAGAGCCTTTAATCACATTCTTTACCATTTGCAATCATAAAATAGTCTAATATCTTCATTTTTTCAACATATGTAGCTATTACCCTCGAAAACTAAAACTTTTGACATAGGAAAAGAGCCTTTAATCACATTCTTTACCATTTGCAATCATAAAATAGTCTAATATCTTCATTTTTTCAACATACGTAGCTATTACCCTCGAAAACTAAAACTTTTGACATAGGAAAAGAGCCTTTAATCACATTCTTTACCATTTGCAATCATAAAATAGTCTAATATCTTCATTTTTTCAACATATGTAGCTATTACCCTCGAAAACTAAAACTTTTGACATAGGAAAAGAGCCTTTAATCACATTCTTTACCATTTGCAATCATAAAATAGTCTAATATCTTCATTTTTTCAACATACGTAGCTATTACCCTCGAAAACTAAAACTTTTGACATAGGAAAAGAGCCTTTAATCACATTCTTTACAATTTGCAATCATAAAATAGTATAATATCTTCATTTTTTCAACATACGTAGCTATTACCCTCGAAAACTAAAACTTTTGAAATAGGAAAAGAGCCTTTAATCACATTCTTTACCATGTGCAATCATAAAATTGTCTAATATCTTCATTTTTTCCACAGACAAAGCTATTACCCTCGGAAACTAAAACTTTGACATAGGAAAAGAGCCTTTAATCACATTTTTTACCATGTGCAATCATAAAATAGTCTAATATCTTCATTTTTTCCACAGACATAGCTATTACCCTCGAAAACTAAAACTTTTGAAATAGGAAAAGAGCATTTAATCACATTCTTTACCATTTGCAATCATAAAATAGTCTAATATCTTCATTTTTTCAACATACGTAGCTCTTACCCCCGATAACTAAAACTTTTGAAATAGGAAAAGAGCGTTTAATCACATTCTTTACCATTTGCAATCATAAAATAGTCTAATATCTTCATTTTTTCAAAGAACGTAGCTATTACCCTCGAAAACTAAAACTTTTGACATAGGAAAAGAGCCTTTAATCACATTCTTTACCATTTGCAATCATAAAATAGTCTAATATCTTCATTTTTTCAACATACGTAGCTATTACCCTCGAAAACTAAAACTTTTGACATAGGAAAAGAGCCTTTAATCACATTCTTTACCATTTGCAATCATAAAATAGTCTAATTTCTTCATTTTTACAACACACGTAGCTATTACCCTCGGAAACTAAAACTTTTGACATAGGAAAGAGCCTTTAATCACATTCTTTACCATGTGCAATCATAAAATTGTCTAATATCTTCATTTTTTCAACATACATAGCTATTACCCTCGAAAACTAAAACTTTTGACATAGGAAAAGAGCCTTTAATCACATTCTTTACCATTTGCAATCATAAAATAGTCTAATTTCTTCATTTTTACAACACACGTAGCTATTACCCTCGGAAACTAAAACTTTTGACATAGGAAAAGAGCGTTTAATCACATTCTTTACCATTTGCAATCATAAAATAGTCTAATATCTTCATTTTTTCAAAGAACTTAGCTATTACCCTCGAAAACTAAAACTTTTGACATAGGAAAAGAGCCTTTAATCACATTCTTTACCATGTGCAATCATAAAATTGTCTAATATCTTCATTTTTTCAACATACATAGCTATTACCCTCGAAAACTAAAACTTTTGAAATAGGAAAAGAGCCTTTAATCACATTCTTTACCATGTGCAATCATAAAATAGTCTAATATCTTCATTTTTTCAACATACGTAGCTCATACCCCCGAAAACTAAAACTTTTGAAATAGGAAAAGAGCCTTTAATCACATTCTTTACCATGTGCAATCATAAAATTGTCTAATATCTTCATTTTTTCCACAGACATAGCTATTACCCTCGAAAACTAAAACTTTTGAAATAGGAAAAGAGCCTTTAATCACATTCTTTACCATGTGCAATCATAAAATAGTCTAATATCATCATTTTTTCCACAGAAAAAGCTCTTACCCCCGAAAACTAAAACTTTTGAAATAGGAAAAGAGCCTTTAATCACATTCTTTACCATGTGCAATCATAAAATTGTCTAATATCTTCATTTTTTCAACATACGTAGCTATTACCCTCGAAAACTAAAACTTTTGACAAAGAAAAAGAGCCTTTAATCACATTCTTTACCATTTGCAATCATAAAATAGTATAATATCTTCATTTTTTCAACATACGTAGCTATTACCCTCGAAAACTAAAACTTTTGAAATAGAAAAAGAGCCTTTAATCACATTCTTTACCATGTGTAATCATAAAATAGTCTAATATCTTCATTTTTTCAACATACGTAGCTATTACCCTCGAAAACTAAAACTTTTGAAATAGGAAAAGAGCCTTTAATCACATTCTTTACCATTTGCAATCATAAAATAGTTTAATATCTTCATTTTTTCAACATACGTAGCTATTACCCTCGAAAACTAAAACTTTTGAAATAGGAAAAGAGCCTTTAATCACATTCTTTACCATTTGCAATCATAAAATAGTTTAATATCTTCATTTTTTCAACATACGTAGCTATTACCCTCGAAAACTAAAACTTTTGAAATAGGAAAAGAGCCTTTAATCACATTCTTTACCATGTGCAATCATAAAAAAGTCTAATATCTTCATTTTTTCAACATACGCAGCTATTACCCTCGAAAACTAAAACTTTTGACATAGGAAACGAGCCTTTAATCACATTCTTTACCATTTGCAATCATAAAATAGTCTAATATCTTCATTTTTTCAACATACGTAGCTATTACCCTCGAAAACTATTACTTTTGAAATAGGAAAAGAGCCTTTAATCACATTCTTTACCATTTGCAATCATAAAATTGTCTAATATCTTCATTTTTTCAACATACATAGCTATTACCCTCGAAAACTAAAACTTTTGAAATAGGAAAAGAGCCTTTAATCACATTCTTTACCATGTGCAATCATAAAATAGTCTAATATCTTCATTTTTTCAACATACGTAGCTCACACCCCCGAAAACTAAAACTTTTGAAATAGGAAAAGAGCCTTTAATCACATTCTTTACCATGTGCAATCATAAAATTGTCTAATATCTTCATTTTTTCCACAGACAAAGCTATTACCCTCGAAAACTAAAACTTTTGAAATAGGAAAAGAGCCTTTAATCACATTCTTTGCCATGTGCAATCATAAAATTGTCTAATATCTTCATTTTTTCAACATACGTAGCAATTACCCTAGAAAACTAAAACTTTTGAAATAGGAAAAAAGCCTTTAATCACATTCTTTACCATTTGCAATCATAAAATAGTATAATATCTTAATTTTTTCAACATACGTAGCTATTACCCTCGAAAACTAAAACTTTTGAAATAGAAAAAGAGCCTTTAATCACATTCTTTACCATTTGCAATCATAAAATAGTCTAATATCTTCATTTTTTCAACATACGTAGCTCTTAACCCCGAAAACTAAAACTTTTGAAATAGGAAAAGAGCCTTTAATCACATTCTGTACCATTTGCAATCATAAAATAGTCTAATATCTTCATTTTTTCAAAATACGTAGCTATTACCCTCGAAAACTAAAACTTTTGACATAGGAAAAGAGCCTTCAATCACATTCTTTACCATTTGCAATCATAAAATAGTCTAATATCTTCATTTTTTCACGTAGCTATTACCCCCGAAAACTAAAACTTTTGAAATAGGAAAAGAGCCTTTAATCACATTCTTTACCATGTGCAATCATAAAATAGTCTAATATCTTCATTTTTTCCACAGACATAGCTATTTCCCTCGAAAACTAAAACTTTTGAAATAGGAAAAGAGCCTTTAATCACATTGTTTTACCATTTGCAATCATAAAATAGTCTAATATCTTCATTTTTTCAACATACGTAGCTCTTACCCCCGAAAACTAAAACTTTTGACATAGGAAAAGAGCCTTTAATCACATTCTTTACCATTTGCAATCATAAAATAGTCTAATATCTTCATTTTTTTAACATACGTAGCTATTACCCCCGAAAACTAAAACTTTTGAAATAGGAAAAGAGCCTTTAATCACATTCTTTACCATGTGCAATCATAAACTTGTCTAATATCTTCATTTTTTCCACAGAAAAAGGTATTACGCTCGGAAACTAAAACTTTTGACATAGGAAAAGAGCCTTTAATCACATTCTTTACCATTTGCAATCATAAAATAGTCTAATATCTTCATTTTTTCAACATACGTAGCTATTACCCTCGAAAACTAAAACTTTTGACATAGGAAAAGAGCTTTTAATCATATTCTTTACCATTTGCAATCATAAAATAGTCCAATATCTTCATTTTTTCAACAAACGTAGCTATTACCCTCGAAAACTAAAACTTTTGAAATAGGAAAAGAGCCTTTAATCACATTCTTTACCATGTGCAATTATAAAATAGTCTAATATCTTCATTTTTTCCACAGACATAGCTATTACCCTCGAAAACTAAAACTTTTGAAATAGGAAAAGAGCCTTTAATCACATTCTTTACCATTTGCAATCATAAAATAGTCTAATATCTTCATTTTTTCAACATACGTAGCTATTACCCTCGAAAACTAAATTTTTGACATAGGAAAAGAGCTTTTAATCACATTCTTTACCATTTGCAATCATAAAATAGTCCAATATCTTCATTTTTTCAACAAACGTAGCTATTACCCTCGAAAACTAAAACTTTTGAAATAGGAAAAGAGCCTTTAATCACATTCTTTACCATTTGCAATCATAAAATAGTCTAATATCTTCATTTTTTCCAACATACGTAGCTATTACCCTCGAAAACTAAAACTTTTGAAATAGGAAAAGAGCCTTTAATCACATTCTTTACCATTTGCAATCCTAAAATAGTCTAATATCTTCATTTTTTCAACATACGTAGCTATTACCCTCGAAAACTAAAACTTTTGAAATAGGAAAAGAGCCTTTAATCACATTCTTTACCATGTGCAATCATAAAATTGTCTAATATCTTCATTTTTTCCACATACGTAGCTATTACCCTCGAAAACTAAAACTTTTGAAATAGGAAAAGAGCCTTTAATCACATTCTTTACCATTTGCAATCATAAAATAGTCTAATATCTTCATTTTTTCACAGACATAGCTATTAACCTCGAAAACTAAAACTTTTGAAATAGGAAAAGAGCCTTTAATCACATTCTTTACCATGTGCAATCATAAAATAGTCTAATATCTTCATTTTTTCACAGACATAGCTATTACCCTCGAAAACTAAAACGTTTGACATAGGAAAAGAGCCTTTAATCACATTCTTTACCATTTGCAATCATAAAATAGTCTAATATCTTCATTTTTTCAACATACGTAGCTATTACCCTCCCCGAAAACTAAAACTTTTGAAATAGGAAAAGAGCCTTTAATCACATTCTTTACCATTTGCAATCATAAAATTGTCTAATATCTTCATTTTTTCAACATACAAAGCTATTACCCTCGAAAACTAAAACTTTTGACATAGGAAAAGAGCCTTTAATCACATTCTTTACCATGTGCAATCATAAAATAGTCTAATATCTTCATTTTTTCAACATACGTAGCTATTACCCTCGAAAACTAAAACTTTTGACATAGGAAAAGAGCCTTTAATCACATTCTTTACCATTGTGCAATCATAAAATAGTCTAATATCTTCATTTTTTCCATAGACATAGCTATTACCCTCGAAAACTAAAACTTTTGAAATAGGAAAAGAGCCTTTAATCACATTCTTTACCATGTGCAATCATAAAATAGTCTAATATCTTCATTTTTTCAACATACGTAGCTATTACCCTCAAAAACTAAAACTTTTGAAATAGGAAAAGAGCTTTAATCACATTCTTTACCATTTGCAATCATAAAATAGTTAATATCTTCATTTTTTCAACATACGTAGCTATTACCCTCGAAAACTAAAACTTTTGAAATAGGAAAAGAGCCTTTAATCACATTCTTTACCATTTGCAATCATAAAATAGTCTAATATCTTCATTTTTTCACAGACGTAGCTATTACCCTCGAAAACTAAAACTTTTGAAATAGGAAAAGAGCCTTTAATCACATTCTTTACCATTTGCAATCATAAAATAGTCTAATATCTTCATTTTTTCACAGACATAGCTATTACCCTCGAAAACTAAAACTTTTGACATAGGAAAAGAGCCTTTAATCACATTCTTTACCATTTGCAATCATAAAATAGTCTAATATCTTCATTTTTTCAACATACATAGCTATTACCCCCCGAAAACTAAAACTTTTGAAATAGGAAAAGAGCCTTTA
>NW_027066854.1:0-16676 GCF_032884065.1 Artemia franciscana
TCAAAAGTTTTAGTTTTCGAGGGTAATAGCTATGTATGTTGAAAAAATTAAGATATTAAACGATTTTATGATTGCACATGCTAAAGAATGTTATTAAAGGCTCTTTTCCTATTTCAAAAGTTTTAGTTTTCGAAGGTAATAGCTACGTATGTTGAAAAAATGAAGATTTTAGACTATTTTATGATTGCAAATGGTAAAGAATGTGATTAAAGGCTCTTTTCCTATTTTAAAAGTTTTAGTTTTCGGGGGTAATAGCTACGTATGTTGAAAAAATGAAGATATTAGACTATTTTATGATTGCAAATGGTAAAGAATGTGATTAAAGGCTCTTTTCCTATTTCAATAGTTTTAGTTTTCGAGGGTAATAGCTACGTATGTTGAAAAAATGAAGATATTAGACTATTTTATGATTGCAAATGGTAAAGAATGTGATTAAAGGCTCTTTTCCTATTTCAAAAGTTTTAGTTTTCGAGGGTAATAGCTACGTATGTTGAAAAAATGAAGATATTAGACAATTTTATGATTGCAAATGTAAAGAATGTGATTAAAGGCTCTTTTCCTATTTCAAAAGTTTTAGTTTTTGAGGGTAATAGCTATGTCTGCGGAAAAAATGAAGATATTAGACTATTTTATGATTGCAAATGGTAAAGAATGTAATTAAAGGCTCTTTTCCTATGTCAAAAATTTTAGTTTTCGAGGGTAATAGCAGCGTATGTTGAAAAAAATGAAGATATTAGACTATTTTATGATTGCACATGGTAAATGATGTGATTAAAGGCTCTTTTCCTATTTCAAAAGTTTTAGTTTTCGAGGGTAATAGCTACGTATGTTGAAAAAAATGAAGATATTAGACTATTTTATGATTGCACATGGTAAAGAATGTGATTAAAGGCTTTTTTCCTATTTCAAAAGTTTTAGTTTTCGAGGGTAATAGCTACGTATGTTGAAAAAATGAAGATATTAGACTATTTTATGATTGCAAATGATAAAGAATGTGATTAAAGGCTCTTTTCCTATTTCAAAAGTTTTAGTTTTCGGGGGTAATAGTTACGTATGTTGAAAAATGAAGATATTAGACAATTTTATGATTGCAAATGGTCAAGAATGTGATTAAAGGCTCTTTTCCTATTTTAAAAGTTTTAGTTTTCGAGGGTAATAGCTTTGTCTGTGGAAAAAATGAAGATATTAGACAATTTTATGATTGCACATGGTAAAGAATGTGATTAAAGGCTCTTTTCCTATTTCAAAAGTTTTAGTTTTCGAGGGTAATAGCTACGTATGTTGAAAAAATGAAGATATTTGACAATTTTATGATTGCAAATGGTGAAGAATGTGATTAAAGGCTCTTTTCCTATTTTAAAAGTTTTAGTTTTCGAGGATAATAGCTAAGTATGTTGAATAAATGAAAATATTAGACTATTTTATGATTGCAAGTGGTAAAGAATGTGATTAAAGGCTCTTTTCCTATTTCAAAAGTTTTAGTTTTCGAGGGTAATAGCTACGTATGTTGAAAAAATGAAGATATTAGACGATTTTATGATTGCACATGGTAAAGAATGTTTTTAAAGGCTCTTTTCCTATTTCAAAAGTTTTAGTTTTCGAGGGTAATAGCTACGTATGTTGAAAAAATGAAGATATTAGACTATTTTATGATTGCAAATGGTAAAGAATGTGATTAAAGGCTCTTTTCCTATTTTAAAAGTTTTCGTTTTCGAGGGTAATAGCTACGAATGTTGAAAAAATGAAGATATTAGACTATTTTATGATTACAAATGGTAAAGAATTTGATTAAAGGCTCTTTTCCTATTTCAAAAATTTTAGTTTTCGAGGGTAATAGCCACGTATGTTGAAAAAATTAAGATATTAGGCTATTTTATGATTGCAAATGGTAAAGAATGTGATTAAAGGCTCTTTTCCTATTTCAAAAGTTTTAGTTTTCGGGGTAATAGGCTACGTATGTTGAAAAAATGAAGATATTAGACTATTTTAAGATTGCAAATGGTAAAGAATGTGATTATAGGCTCTTTTCCTATTTTAAAAGTTTTAGTTTTCGAGGGTAATAGCTTTGTCTGTGGAAAAAATGAAGATAGTAGACAACTTTATGATTGCACATGGTAAAGAATGTGATTAAAGGCTCTTTTCCTATTTCAAAAGTTTTAGTTTTCGAGGGTAATAGCTACGTATGTTGAAAAAATGAAGATATTAGACTATTTTATGATTGCAAATGGTAAAGAATGTGATTAAAGGCTCTTTTCCCGTGTCAAAAGTTTTATTTTTCGATGGTAATAGCTACGTATGTTGAAAAAAATGAAGATATCAGACAATTTTATGATTGCACATGGTAAAGAATGTGATTAAAGGCTCTTTTCCTATGTCAGAAGTTTTAGTTCTCGAGGGTAATAGCTACGTATGTTGAAAAAATGAAGATATTAGACTATTTTATGATTGCAAATGGTAAAGAATGTGATTAAAGGCTCTTTTCCTATTTCAAAAAGTTTTAGTTTTCGAGGGTAATAGCTACGTATGTTGAAAAAATGAAGATATTAGACCATTTTATGATTGCAAATGGTAAAGATTGTTATTAAAGGCTCTTTTCCTATTTCAAAAATTTTAGTTTTCGAGGGTAATAGCTACGTATGTTGAAAAAAATGAAGATATTAGACTATTTTATGATTGCAAATGGTAAAGAATGTGATTAAAGGCTCTTTTCCTATTTTAAAAGTTTTAGTTTTCGGGGGTAATAGCTACCTATGTTGAAAAAATGAAGATATTAGACTATTTTATGATTGCAAATGGTAAAGAATGTGATTAAAGGCTCTTTTTCCTATTTCAATAGTTTTAGTTTTTGAGGGTAATAGCTACGTATGTTGAAAAAAATGAAGATATTAGACTATTTTATGATTGCAAATGGTAAAGAATGTGATTAAAGGCTCTTGTCCTATTTCAAAAGTTTTAGTTTTCGAGGGTAATAGCTACGTATGTTGAAAAAATGAAGATATTAGACTATTTTATGATTGCAAATGGTAAAGAATGTGATTAAAGGCTCTTTTCCTATTTCAAAAGTTTTAGTTTTTGAGGGTAATAGCTATGTCTGCGGAAAAAATGAAGATATTAGACTATTTTATGATTGCAAATGGTAAAGAATGTGATTAAAGGCTCTTTTCCTATGTCAAAAATTTTAGTTTTCGAGGGTAATAGCAGCGTATGTTGAAAAAATGAGAATATTAGACTATTTTATGATTGCACATGGTAAATAATGTGATTAAAGGCTCTTTTCCTATTTCAAAAGTTTTAGTTTTCGAGGGTAATAGCTACGTATGTTGAAAAAATGAAGATATTAGACTATTTTATGATTGCAAATGATAAAGAATGTGATTAAAGGCTCTTTTCCTATTTCAAAAGTTTTAGTTTTCGGGGGTAATAGTTACGTATGTTGAAAAAATGAAGATATTAGACTATTTTATGATTGCAAATGGTAAAGAATGTGATTAAAGGCTCTTTTCTTATTTTAAAAGTTTTAGTTTTCGAGGGTAATAGCTTTGTCTGTGGAAAAAATGAAGATAGTAGACAACTTTATGATTGCACATGGTAAAGAATGTGATTAAAGGCTCTTTTCCTATTTCAAAAGTTTTAGTTTTCGAGGGTAATAGCTACGTATGTTGAAAAAATGAAGATATTAGACTATTTTATGATTGCAAATGGTAAAGAATGTGATTAAAGGCTCTTTTCCTGTGTCAAAAGTTTTATTTTTCGATGGTAATAGCTACGTATGTTGAAACAATGATGATATTAGACAATTTTATGATTGCACATGGTAAAGAATGTGATTAAAGGCTCTTTTCCTATGTCAAAAGTATTAGTTTTCGAGGGTATTAGCTACGTATGTTGAAAAAATGAAGATATTAGACTATTTTATGATTGCAAATGGTAAAGAATGTGATTAAAGGCTCTTTTCCTATTTCAAAAGTTTTAGTTTTCGAGGGTAATAGCTACGTATGTTGAAAAAATGAAGATATTAGACGATTTTATGATTGCACATGGTAAAGAATGTTATTAAAGGCTCTTTTCCTATTTCAAAAGTTTTAGTTTTCGAGGGTAATAGCTACGTATGTTGAAAAAATGAAGATATTAGACTATTTTATGATTGCAAATGGTAAAGAATGTGATTAAAGGCTCTTTTCCTATTTTTAAAAGTTTTAGTTTTCGGGGGTAATAGCTACGTATGTTGAAAAAATGAAGATATTAGACTATTTTATGATTGCAAATGGTAAAGAATGTGATTAAAGGCTCTTTTCCTATTTCAATAGTTTTAGTTTTCGAGGGTAATAGCTGCGTATGTTGAAAAAATGAAGATATTAGACTATTTTTTGATTGCAAATGGTAAAGAATGTGATTAAAGGGCTCTTTTCCTATTTCAAAAGTTTTAGTTTTTGAGGGTAATAGCTATGTCTGCGGAAAAAATGAAGATATTAGACTATTTTATGATTGCAAATGGTAAAGAATGTGATTAAAGGCTCTTTTCCTATGTCAAAAATTTTAGTTTTCGAGGGTAATAGCAGGCGTATGTTGAAAAAATGAGAATATTAGACTATTTTATGATTGCACATGGTAAATAATGTGATTAAAGGCTCTTTTCCTATTTCAAAAGTTTTAGTTTTTGAGGGTAATAGCTACGTATGTTGAAAAAATGAAGATATTAGACTATTTTATGATTGCAAATGATAAAGAATGTGATTAAATGCTCTTCTCCTATTTCAAAAGTTTTAGTTTTCGGGGGTAATAGTTACGTATGTTGAAAAAATGAAGATATTAGACTATTTTATGATTGCAAATGGTAAAGAATGTGATTAAAGGCTCTTTTCCTATTTTAAAAGTTTTAGTTTTCGAGGGTAATAGCTTTGTCTGTTGAAAAATGAAGATATTAGACAATTTTATGATTGCACATGGTAAAGAATGTGATTAAAGGCTCTTTTCCTATTTCAAAAGTTTTAGTTTTCGAGGGTAATAGCTACGTATGTTGAAAAAATGAAGATATTAGACAATTTTATGATTGCAAATGGTGAAGAATGTGATTAAAGGCTCTTTTCCTATTTTAAAAGTTTTAGTTTAGAGGGTAATAGCTACGTATGTTGAAAAAATGAAGATATTAGACGATTTTATGATTGCACATGGTAAAGAATGTTATTAAAGGCTCTTTTCCTAGTTCAAAAGTTTTAGTTTTCAAGGGTAATAGCTACGTATGTTGAAAAAATGAAGATATTAGACTATTTTATGATTGCAAATGGTAAAGAATGTGATTAAAGGCTCTTTTCCTATTTTAAAAGTTTTAGTTTTTCGAGGGTAATAGCTACGTATGTTGAAAAAATGAAGATATTAGACTATTTTATGATTGCAAAATGGTAAAGAATTCCTATTTCAAAAATTTTAGTTTTCGAGGGTAATAGCTACGTATGTTGAAAAAATTAAGATATTAGGCTATTTTATGATTGCAAATGGTAAAGAATGTGATTAAAGGCTCTTTTCCTATTTCAAAAGTTTTAGTTTTCGGGGGTAATAGCTACGTATGTTGAAAAAATGAAGATATTAGACTATTTTATGATTGCAAATGGTAAAGAATGTGATTATAGGCTCTTTTCCTATTTTAAAAGTTTTAGTTTTCGAGGGTAATAGCTTTGTCTGTGGAAAAAATGAAGATAGTAGACAACTTTATGATTGCACATGGTAAAGAATGTGATTAAAGGCTCTTTTCCTATTTCAAAAGTTTTAGTTTTCGAGGGTAATAGCTACGTATGTTGAAAAACATACGTTTATGATTGCAAATGGTAAAGAATGTGATTAAAGGCTCTTTTCCTATTTCAAAAGTTTTAGTTTTCGGGGGTAATAGCTACGTATGTTGAAAAAATGAAGATATTAGACTATTTTAAGATTGCAAATGGTAAAAGAATGTGATTATAGGCTCTTTTCCTATTTTAAAAGTTTTAGTTTTCGAGGGTAATAGCTTTGTCTGTGGAAAAAATGAAGATAGTAGACAACTTTATGATTGCACATGGTAAAGAATGTGATTAAAGGCTCTTTTCCTATTTCAAAAGTTTTAGTTTTCGAGGGTAATAGCTACGTATGTTGAAAAAATGAAGATATTAGACTATTTTATGATTGCAAATGGTAAAGAATGTGATTAAAGGCTCTTTTCCTGTGTCAAAAGTTTTATTTTTCGATGGTAATAGCTAAGTATGTTGAAAAAAATGAAGATATTAGACAATTTTATGATTGCACATGGTAAAGAATGTGTTTAAAGGCTCTTTTCCTATGTCAAAAGTTTTAGTTTTCGAGGGTAATAGCTACGTATGTTGAAAAAATGAAGATATTAGACTATTTTATGATTGCAAATGGTAAAGAATGTGATTAAAGGCTCTTTTCCTATTTCAAAAGTTTTAGTTTTCGAGGGTAATAGCTACGTATGTTGAAAAAATGAAGATATTCGACGATTTTATGATTGCACATGGTAAAGAATGTTATTAAAGGCTCTTTTCCTATTTCAAAAGTTTTAGTTTTCGAGGGTAATAGCTACGAATGTTGAAAAAAATGAAGATATTAGACTATTTTATGATTGCAAATGGTAAAGAATGTGATTAAAGGCTCTTTTCCTATTTTAAAAGTTTTAGTTTTCGGGGGTAATAGCTACGTATGTTGAAAAAATGAAGATATTAGACTATTTTATGATTGCAAATGGTAAAGAATGTGATTTAAAGGCTCTTTTCCTATTTCAATAGTTTTAGTTTTCGAGGGTAATAGCTACGTATGTTGAAAAAATGAAGATATTAGACTATTTTATGATTGCAAATGGTAAAGAATGTGATTAAAGGCTCTTTTCCTATTTCAAAAGTTTTAGTTTTCGAGGGTAATAGCTACGTATGTTGAAAAAATGAAGATATTAGACTATTTTATGATTGCAAATGGTAAAGAATGTGATTAAAGGCTCTTTTCCTATTTCAAAAAGTTTTAGTTTTTGAGGGTAATAGCTATGTCTGCGGAAAAAATGAAGATATTAGACTATTTTATGATTGCAAATGGTAAAGAATGTGATTAAAGGCTCTTTTCCTATGTCAAAAATTTTAGTTTTCGAGGGTAATAGCAGCGTATGTTGAAAAAATGAGAATATTAGACTATTTTATGATTGCACATGGTAAATAATGTGATTAAAGTCTCTTTTCCTATTTCAAAAGTTTTAGTTTTCGAGGGTAATAGCTACGTATGTTGAAAAAATGAAGATATTAGACTATTTTATGATTGCACATGGTAAAGAATGTGATTAAAGGCTTTTTTCCTATTTCAAAACTTTTAGTTTTCGAGGGTAATAGCTACGTATGTTGAAAATATGAAGATATTAGACTATTTTATGATTGCAAATGGTAAAGAATGTGATTAAAGGCTCTTTTCCTATTTTAAAAGTTTTAGTTTTCGAGGGTAATAGCTTTGTCTGTGGAAAAAATGAAGATATTAGACAATTTTATGATTGCACATGGTAAAGAATGTGATTAAAGGCTCTTTCCTATTTCAAAAGTTTTAGTTTTCGAGGGTAATAGCTACGTATGTTGAAAAAATGAAGATATTAGACAATTTTATGATTGCAAATGGTGAAGAATTTTTAGTTTTCGAGGGTAATAGCTACGTATGTTGAAAAAATGAAGATATTAAACTAATTTATGATTGCAAATGGTAAAGAATGTGATTAAAGGCTTTGAAAAAATGAAGATATTAGACAATTTTATGATTGCAAATGGTAAAGAATGTGATTAAAGGCTCTTTTCCTATTTTAAAAGTTTTAGTTTTCGAGGGTAATAGCTACGTATGTTGAAAAAATGAAGATATAGACTAATTTATGATTGCAAATGGTAAAGAATGTGATTAAAGGCTCTTTTCCTATTTCAAAAGTTTAGTTTTCGAGGGTAATAGCTACGTATGTTGAAAAAATGAAGATATTTCACTATTTTATGATTGCAAATGGTAAGGAATGTGATTAAAGGCTCTTTTCCTATTTCAAAAGTTTTAGTTTTCGAGGGTAATAGCTACGTATGTTGAAAAAATGAAGATATTAGACTAATTTATGATTGCAAATGGTAAAGAATGTGATTAAAGGCTCTTTTCCTATTTCAAAAGTTTTAGTTTTCGAGGGTAATAGCTACGTATGTGTGAAAAAATGAAGATATTAGACTATTTTATGATTGCAAATGGTAAAGAATGTGATTAAAGGCTCTTTTCCTATGTCAAAAGTTTTAGTTTTCGAGGGTAATAGCTACGTATGTTGAAAAAAATGAAGATATTAGACTGTTTTATGATTACAAATGGTAAAGAATGTGATTAAAGGCTCTTTTTCCTATTTCAAAAGTTTTAGTTTTCGAGGGTAGTAGCTACGTATGTTGAAAAAATGAAGATTTTAGACTATTTTATGATTGCACATGGTAAAGAATGTGATTAAAGGCTCTTTTCCTATTTCAAAAGTTTTAGTTTTCGAGGGTAATAGCTACGTATGTTGAAAAAATGAACATATTAGACAATTTTATGATTGCAAATGGTAAAGAATGTGATTAAAGGCTCTTTTCCTATTTTAAAAGTTTTAGTTTTCGAGGGTAATAGCTACGTATGTTGAAAAAATGAAGATATAGACTAATTTATGATTGCAAATGGTAAAGAATGTGATTAAAGGCTCTTTTCCTATTTCAAAAGTTTTAGTTTTCGAGGGTAATAGCTACGTATGTTGAAAAAATGAAGATATTTCACTATTTTATGATTGCAAATGGTAAGGAATGTGATTAAAGGCTCTTTTCCTATTTCAAAAGTTTTAGTTTTCGAGGGTAATAGCTACGTATGTTGAAAAAATGAAGATATTAGACTAATTTATGATTGCAAATGGTAAAGAATGTGATTAAAGGCTCTTTTCCCTATTTCAAAAGTTTTAGTTTTCGAGGGTAATAGCTACGTAATGTTTGAAAAAATGAAGATATTAGACTATTTTATGATTGCAAATGGTAAAGAATGTGATTAAAGGCTCTTTTCCTATGTCAAAAGTTTTAGTTTTCGAGGGTAATAGCTACGTATGTTGAAAAAATGAAGATATTAGACTGTTTTATGATTACAAATGGTAAAGAATGTGATTAAAGGCTCTTTTCCTATTTCAAAAGTTTTAGTTTTCGAGGGTAGTAGCTACGTATGTTGAAAAAATGAAGATTTTAGACTATTTTATGATTGCAAAATGGTACAGAATGTGATTAAAGGCTCTTTTCCCTATGTCAAAAGTTTAGTTTTCGAGGGGTAATAGCTACATATGTTGAAAAAATGAAGATATTAGACTATTTTATGATTGCAAATGGTGAAGAATGTGATTAAAGGCTCTTTTCCTATGTCAAAAGTTTTAGTTTTCGAGGGTAATAGCTACGTATGTTGAAAAAATGAAGATATTAGACTATTTTATGATTGCAAATGGTAAAGAATGTGATTAAAGGGTCTTTTCCTATTTCAAAAGTTTTAGTTTTCGAGGGTAATAGCTATGTCTGTGGAAAAAATGAAGATATTAGACTATTTTATGATTGCACATGGTATAGAATGTGATTAAAGGCTCTTTTCCTATGTCAAAAGTTTTAGTTCTCGAGGGTAATAGCTACGTATGTTGAAAAAATGAATATATTAGACTATTTTATGATTGCAAATTGTAAAGAATGTGATTAAAGGCTCTTTTCCTATGTCAAAAGTTTTATTTTTCGATGGTAATAGCTACGTATGTTGAAAAAATGAAGATATTAGACAATTTTATGATTGCACATGGTAAAGAATGTGATTAAAGGCTCTTTTCCTATGTCAAAAGTTTTAGTTTTCAAGGGTAATAGCAACGTAAGTTGAAAAAATGAAGATATTAGACTATTTTATGATCGCACATGGTAAAGAATGTGATTAAAGGCTCTTTTCCTATTTCAAAAGTTTTAGTTTTCGAGGGTAATAGCTACGTATGTTGAAAAAATGAAGATATTAGACTATTTTATGATTGCAAATGGTAAAGAATGTGATTAAAGGCTCTTTTCCTATTTCAAAAGTTTTAGTTTTCAGGGGTAATAGCTACGTATGTTAAAAAAAATGAAGATATTAGACTATTTTATGATTGCAAATGGTAAAGAATGTGATTAAAGGCTTTTTTCCTATTTTAAAAGTTTTAGTTTTCGAGGGTAATAGCTTTGTCTGTGGAAAAAATGAAGATATTAGACAATTTTATGATTGCACATGGTAAAGAATGTGATTAAAGGCTGTTTTCCCCCATTTCAAAAGTTTTAGTTTTCGAATGTAATAGCTACGTATGTTGAAAAAAAGAAGATATTAGACTATTTTATGATTGCAAATGGTAAAGAATGTGATTAAAGGCTCTTTTCCTATTTCAAAAGTTTTAGTTTTCGAGGGTAATAGCTATGTCTGCGGAAAAAATGAAGATATTAGACTATTTTATGATTGCACATGGTAAAGAATGTGATTAAAGGCTCTTTTCATATGTCAAAAGTTTTAGTTTTCGAGGGTAATAGCTACGTATGTTGAAAAAATGAAGATATTAGACTATTTTATGATTGCAAATGGTAAAGAATAGGATTAAAGGCTCTTTTCTTCCATTTCAAAAGTTTTAGTTTTCGAGGGTAATAGCTACGTATGTTGAAAAAAATGAAGATATTAGACTATTTTATGATTGCAAATGGTAAAGAATGTGATTAAAGGCTCTTTTCCTATTTCAAAAGTTTTAGTTTTCGAGGGTAATAGCTATGTCTGTGGAAAAAATGAAGATATTAGACTATTTTATGATTGCACATGGTAAAGAATGTGATTAAAGGCCCTTTTCCTACGTCAAAAGTTTTAGTTTTCGAGGGTATAGCTACGTATGTTGAAAAAATGAAGATATTAGACTATTTTATGATTGCAAATGGTAAAGAATGTGATTAAAGGCTCTTTAATATGTCAAAACTTTTAGTTTTCTGGGGTAATAGCTACGTATGTTGAAAAAATGAAGATATTAGACTATTTTATGATTGCAAATGGTAAAGAATGTGATTAAAGGCTCTTTTCCTATTTCAAAAGTTTTAGTTTTCGAGGGTAATAGTTACGTATGTTGAAAAAATGAAGATATTAGACTATTTTATGATTGCAAATGGTAAAGAATGTGATTAAAGGCTCTTTTCCTATGTCAAAGTTTTAGTTTTCGAGGGTAATAGCTACGTATGTTGAAAAAATGAAGATATTAGACTATTTTATGATTGCAAATGGTAAATGGTAAAGATGGTAAAGAATTTTATGATTGCAAATGGTAAAGAATGTGATTAAAGGCTCTTTTCCTATTTCAAAAGTTTTAGTTTTCGAGGGTAATAGCTACGTATGTTGAAAAAGTGAAGATATTAGACTATTTTATGATTGCAAATGGTAAAGAATGTGATTAAAGGCTCTTTTTCCTATTTCAAAAGTTTTAGTTTTCGAGGGTAATAGCTACGTATGTTGTAAAAATGAAGATATAAGTATATTTTATGGTTGCAAATGGTAAAGAATGTGATTAAAGTCTCTTTTCCTATGTCAAAAGTTTTAGTTTTCGACGGTAATAGCTACGTATGTTGAAAAAATGAAGATATTAGACTATTTTATGATTGCAAATGGTAAAGAATGTGATTAAAGGCTCTTTTCCTATTTCAAAAGTTTTAGTTTTCGAGGGTAATAGCTACGTATGTTGAAAAAATGAAGATTTTAGACTATTTTATGATTGCACATGGTAAAGAATGTGATTAAAGGCTCTTTTCCTATGTCAAAAGTTTTAGTTTTCGAGGGTAATAGCTAAGTATGTTGAAAAAATGAAGATATTAGACTATTTTATGATTGCAAATGGTAAAGAATGTGATTAAAGGCTCTTTTCCTATGTCAAAAGTTTTAGTTTTTGAGAGTAATAGCTACGTATGTTGAAAAAATGAAGATATTAGACTATTTTATGATTGCAAATGGTAAAGAATGTGATTAAAGGCTCTTTTCAATTTTCAAAAGTTTTAGTTTTCGAGGGTAATAGCTACGTATGTTGAAAAAATGAAAATATTAGACTATTTTATGATTGCAAATGGTAAAGAATGTGATTAAAGGCTCTTTTCCTATTTCAAAAGTCTTAGTTTTCAAGGGTAAGAGCTTTGTCTGTGGAAAAAATGAAGATATTAGACAATTTTATGATTGCTCATGGTAAAGAATGTGATTAAAGGCTCTTTTCCCATTTCAAAAGTTTTAGTTTTCGAGGGTAATAGCTACGTATGTGGAAAAAAATGAAGATATTAGACTATTTTATTATTGCAAATGGTAAAGAATGTGATTAAAGGCTCTTTTCCTATTTCAAAAGTTTTATTTTTCGATGGTAATAGCTACGTATGTTGAAAAAATGAAGATAATAGACAATTTTATGATTGCAAATGGTGAAGATGTGATTAAAGGCTCTTTTCCTATTTTAAAAGTTTTAGTTTTCGAGGATAATAGCTACGTATGTTGAATAAATGAAAATATTAGACTATTTTATGATTGCAAATGGTAAAGAATGTGATTAAAGGCTCTTTTCCTATTTCAAAAGTTTTAGTTTTCGAGGGTAATAGCTATGTATGTTGAAAAAATTAAGATATTAGACGATTTTATGATTGCACATGGTAAAGAATGTTATTAAAGGCTCTTTTCCTATTTCAAAAGTTTTAGTTTTCGAGGGTAATAGCTACGTATGTTGAAAAAATGAAGATATTAGACTATTTTATGATTGCAAATGGTAAAGAATGTGATTAAAGGCTCTTTTCCTATTTTAAAAGTTTTAGTTTTCGGGGGTAATAGCTACGTATGTTGAAAAAATGAAGATATTAGACTATTTTATGATTGCAAATGGTAAAGAATGTGATTAAAGGCTCTTTTCCTATTTCAATAGTTTTAGTTTTCGAGGGTAATAGCTACGTATGTTGAAAAAATGAAGATATTAGACTATTTTATGATTGCAAATGGTAAAGAATGTGATTAAAGGCTCTTTTCCTATTTCAAAAGTTTTAGTTTTCGAGGGTAATAGATACGTATGTTGAAAAAATGAAGATATTAGACTATTTTATGATTGCAAATGGTAAAGAATGTGATTAAAGGCTCTTTTCCTATTTCAAAAGTTTTAGTTTTTGAGGGTAATAGCTATGTCTGCGGAAAAAAATGAAGATATTAGACTATTTTATGATTGCAAATGGTAAAGAATGTAATTAAAGGCTCTTTTCCTATGTCAAAAATTTTAGTTTTCGAGGGTAATAGCAGCGTATGTTGAAAAAATGAAGATATTAGACTATTTTATGATTGCACATGGTAAATAATGTGATTAAAGGCTCTTTTCCTATTTCAAAAGTTTTAGTTTTCGAGGGTAATAGCTACGTATGTTGAAAAAATGAAGATATTAGACTATTTTATGATTGCACATGGTAAAGAATGTGATTAAAGGCTTTTTTCCTATTTCAAAAGTTTTAGTTTTCGAGGGTAATAGCTACGTATGTTGAAAAAATGAAGATATTAGACTATTTTATGATTGCAAATGATAAAGAATGTGATTAAAGGCTCTTTTCCTATTTCAAAAGTTTTAGTTTTCGGGGGTAATAGTTACGTATGTTGAAAAAATGAAGATATTAGACAATTTTATGATTGCAAATGGTCAAGAATGTGATCAAAGGCTCTTTTCCTATTTTAAAAGTTTTAGTTTTCGAGGGTAATAGCTTTGTCTGTGGAAAAAATGAAGATATTAGACAATTTTATGATTGCACATGGTAAAGAATGTGATTAAAGGCTCTTTTCCTATTTCAAAAGTTTTAGTTTTCGAGGGTAATAGCTACGTATGTTGAAAAAATGAAGATATTTGACAATTTTATGATTGCAAATGGTGAAGAATGTGATTAAAGGCTCTTTTCCTATTTTAAAAGTTTTAGTTTTCGAGGATAATAGCTAAGTATGTTGAATAAATGAAAATATTAGACTATTTTATGATTGCAAGTGGTAAAGAATGTGATTAAAGGCTCTTTTCCTATTTCAAAAGTTTTAGTTTTCGAGGGTAATAGCTACGTATGTTGAAAAAATGAAGATATTAGACGATTTTATGATTGCACATGGTAAAGAATGTTTTTAAAGGCTCTTTTCCTATTTCAAAAGTTTTAGTTTTCGAGGGTAATAGCTACGTATGTTGAAAAAATGAAGATATTAGACTATTTTATGATTGCAAATGGTAAAGAATGTGATTAAAGGCTCTTTTCCTATTTTAAAAGTTTTCGTTTTCGAGGGTAATAGCTACGAATGTTGAAAAAATGAAGATATTAGACTATTTTATGATTACAAATGGTAAAGAATTTGATTAAAGGCTCTTTTCCTATTTCAAAAATTTTAGTTTTCGAGGGTAATAGCCACGTATGTTGAAAAAATTAAGATATTAGGCTATTTTATGATTGCAAATGGTAAAGAATGTGATTAAAGGCTCTTTTCCTATTTCAAAAGTTTTAGTTTTCGGGGGTAATAGCTACGTATGTTGAAAAAATGAAGATATTAGACTATTTTAAGATTGCAAATGGTAAAGAATGTGATTATAGGCTCTTTTCCTATTTTAAAAGTTTTAGTTTTCGAGGGGTAATAGCTTTGTCTGTGGAAAAAATGAAGATAGTAGACAACTTTATGATTGCACATGGTAAAGAATGTGATTAAAGGCTCTTTTCCTATTTCAAAAGTTTTAGTTTTCGAGGGTAATAGCTACGTATGTTGAAAAAATGAAGATATTAGACTATTTTATGATTGCAAATGGTAAAGAATGTGATTAAAGGCTCTTTTCCTGTGTCAAAAGTTTTATTTTTCGATGGTAATAGCTACGTAAGTTGAAAAAATGAAGATATTAGACAATTTTATGATTGCACATGGTAAAGAATGTGATTAAATGCTCTTTTCCTATGTCAAAAGTATTAGTTTTCGAGGGTAATAGCTACGTATGTTGAAAAAATGAAGATATTAGACTATTTTATGATTGCAAATGGTAAAGAATGTGATTAAAGGCTCTTTTCCTATTTCAAAAGTTTTAGTTTTCGAGGGTAATAGCTACGTATGTTGAAAAAATGAAGATATTAGACGATTTTATGATTGCATATGGTAAAGAATGTTATTAAAGGCTCTTTTCCTATTTCAAAAATTTTAGTTTTCGAGGGTAATAGCTACGTATGTTGAAAAAATGAAGATATTAGACTATTTTATGATTGCAAATGGTAAAGAATGTGATTAAAGGCTCTTTTCCTATTTTAAAAGTTTTAGTTTTCGGGGGGTAATAGCTACGTATGTTGAAAAAATGAAGATATTAGACTATTTTATGATTGCAAATGGTAAAGAATGTGATTAAAGGCTCTTTTCCTATTTCAATAGTTTTAGTTTTCGAGGGTAATAGCTACGTATGTTGAAAAAATGAAGATATTAGACTATTTTATGATTGCAAATGGTAAAGAATGTGATTAAAGGCTCTTGTCCTATTTCAAAAGTTTTAGTTTTCGAGGGTAATAGCTACGTATGTTGAAAAAATGAAGATATTAGACTATTTTATGATTGCAAATGGTAAAGAATGTGATTAAAGGCTCTTTTCCTATTTCAAAAGTTTTAGTTTTTGAGGGTAATAGCTATGTCTGCGGAAAAAAATGAAGATATTAGACTATTTTATGATTGCAAATGGTAAAGAATGTGATTAAAGGCTCTTTTCCTATGTCAAAAATTTTAGTTTTCGAGGGTAATACCAGCGTATGTTGAAAAAATGAGAATATTAGACTATTTCATGATTGCACATGGTAAATAATGTGATTAAAGGCTCTTTTCCTATTTCAAAAGTTTTAGTTTTCGAGGGTAATAGCTACGTATGTTGAAAAAATGAAGATATTAGACTATTTTATGATTGCAAATGATAAAGAATGTGATTAAAGGCTCTTTTCCTATTTCAAAAGTTTTAGTTTTCGGGGGTAATAGTTACGTATGTTGAAAAAATGAAGATATTAGACAATTTTATGATTGCAAATGGTCAAGAATGTGATTAAAGGCTCTTTTCCTATTTTAAAAGTTTTAGTTTTCGAGGGTAATAGCTTTGTCTGTGGAAAAAATGAAGATATTAGACAATTTTATGATTGCACATGGTAAAGAATGTGATTAAAGGCTCTTTTCCTATTTCAAAAGTTTTAGTTTTCGAGGGTAATAGCTACGTATGTTGAAAAAATGAAGATATTTGACAATTTTATGATTGCAAATGGTGAAGAATGTGATTAAAGGCTCTTTTCCTATTTTAAAAGTTTTAGTTTTCGAGGATAATAGCTACGTATGTTGAATAAATGAAAATATTAGACTATTTTATGATTGCAAATGGTAAAGAATGTGATTAAAGGCTCTTTTCCTATTTCAAAAGTTTTAGTTTTCGAGGGTAATAGCTATGTATGTTGAAAAAATTAAGATATTAGACGATTTTATGATTGCACATGGTAAAGAATGTTATTAAAGGCTCTTTTCCTATTTCAAAAGTTTTACTTTTCGAGGGTAATAGCTACGTATGTTGAAAAAATGAAGATTTTAGACTATTTTATGATTGCAAATGGTAAAGAATGTGATTAAAGGCTCTTTTC
>NW_027066855.1:0-16661 GCF_032884065.1 Artemia franciscana
TATTCAAAAGTTTTAGTTTTCGAGGGTAATAGCTACGTATGTTGAAAAAATGAAGATATTAGACTATTTTATGATTGCAATGGTAAAGAATGTGATTAAAGGCTCTTTTCCTATGTCAAAAGTTTTAGTTTTCGAGGGTAATAGCTACGTATGTTGAAAAAATGAAGATATTAGACTATTTTATGATTGCAAATGGTAAAGAATGTGATTAAAGGCTCTTTTCCTATTTCAAAAGTTTTAGTTTTCGAGGGTAATAGCTACGTATGTTGAAAAAATGAAGATATTAGACTATTTTATGATTGCAAATGGTAAAGAATGTGATTAAAGGCTCTTTTCCTATTTCAAAAGTTTTAGTTTTCGAGGGTAATAGCTACGTATGTTGAAAAAATGAAGATATTAGACTATTTTATGATTGCAAATGGTAAAGAATGTGATTAAAGGCTCTTTTCCTATGTCAAAAGTTTTAGTTTTCGAGGGTAATAGCTACGTATGTTGAAAAAATGAAGATATTAGACTATTTTATGATTGCAAATGGTAAAGAATGTGATTAAAGGCTCTTTTCCTATTTCAAAAGTTTTAGTTTTCGAGGGTAATAGCTACGTATGTTGAAAAAATGAAGATATTAGACTATTTTATGATTGCAAATGGTAAAGAATGTGATTAAAGGCTCTTTTCCTATTTCAAAAGTTTTAGTTTTCGAGGGTAATAGCTACGTATGTTGAAAAAATGAAGATATTAGACTATTTTATGATTGCAAATGGTAAAGAATGTGATTAAAGGCTCTTTTCCTATGTTCAAAAGTTTTAGTTTTCGAGGGTAATAGCTACGTATGTTGAAAAAATGAAGATATTAGACTATTTTATGATTGCAAATGGTAAAGAATGTGATTAAAGGCTCTTTTCCTATTTCAAAAGTTTTAGTTTTCGAGGGTAATAGCTACGTATGTTGAAAAAATGAAGATATTAGACTATTTTATGATTGCACATGGTAAAGAATGTGATTAAAGGCTCTTTTCCTATTTCAAAAGTTTTAGTTTTCGAGGGTAATAGCTACGTATGTTGAAAAAATGAAGATATTAGACTATTTTATGATTGCAAATGGTAAAGAATGTGATTAAAGGCTCTTTTCCTATTTCAAAAGTTTTAGTTTTCGAGGGTAATAGCTACGTATGTTGAAAAAATGAAGATATTAGACTATTTTATGATTGCAAATGGTAAAGAATGTGATTAAAGGCTCTTTTCCTATTTCAAAAGTTTTAGTTTTCGAGGGTAATAGCTACGTATGTTGAAAAAATGAAGATATTAGACTATTTTATGATTGCACATGGTAAAGAATGTGATTAAAGGCTCTTTTCCTATTTCAAAAGTTTTAGTTTTCGAGGGTAATAGCTACGTATGTTGAAAAAATGAAGATATTAGACTATTTTATGATTGCAAATGGTAAAGAATGTGATTAAAGGCTCTTTTCCTATTTCAAAAGTTTTAGTTTTCGAGGGTAATAGCTACGTATGTTGAAAAAATGAAGATATTAGACTATTTTATGATTGCAAATGGTAAAGAATGTGATTAAAGGCTCTTTTCCTATTTCAAAAGTTTTAGTTTTCGAGGGTAATAGCTATGTTGAAAAAATGAAGATATTAGACTATTTTATGATTGCAAATGGTAAAGAATGTGATTAAAGGCTCTTTTCCTATGTCAAAAGTTTTAGTTTTCGAGGGTAATAGCTACGTATGTTGAAAAAATGAAGATATTAGACTATTTTATGATTGCAAATGGTAAAGAATGTGATTAAAGGCTCTTTTCCTATTTCAAAAGTTTTAGTTTTCGAGGGTAATAGCTACGTATGTTGAAAAAATGAAGATATTAGACTATTTTATGATTGCAAATGGTAAAGAATGTGATTAAAGGCTCTTTTCCTATTTCAAAAGTTTTAGTTTTCGAGGGTAATAGCTTACGTATGTTGAAAAAATGAAGATATTAGACTATTTTATGATTGCAAATGGTAAAGAATGTGATTAAAGGCTCTTTTCCTATTTCAAAAGTTTTAGTTTTCGAGGGTAATAGCTACGTATGTTGAAAAAATGAAGATATTAGACTATTTTATGATTGCAAATGGTAAAGAATGTGATTAAAGGCTCTTTTCCTATTTCAAAAGTTTTAGTTTTCGAGGGTAATAGCTACGTATGTTGAAAAAATGAAGATATTAGACTATTTTATGATTGCAAATGGTAAAGAATGTGATTAAAGGCTCTTTTCCTATTTCAAAAGTTTTAGTTTTCGAGGGTAATAGCTACGTATGTTGAAAAAATGAAGATATTAGACTATTTTATGATTGCACATGGTAAAGAATGTGATTAAAGGCTCTTTTCCTATTTCAAAAGTTTTAGTTTTCGAGGGTAATAGCTACGTATGTTGAAAAAATGAAGATATTAGACTATTTTATGATTGCACATGGTAAAGAATGTGATTAAAGGCTCTTTTCCTATTCAAAAGTTTTAGTTTTCGAGGGTAATAGCTACGTATGTTAAAAAATGAAGATATTAGACTATTTTATGATTGCAAATGGTAAAGAATGTGATTAAAGGCTCTTTTCCTATTTCAAAAGTTTTAGTTTTCGAGGGTAATAGCTACGTATGTTAAAAAATGAAGATATTAGACTATTTTATGATTGCACATGGTAAAGAATGTGATTAAAGGCTCTTTTCCTATTTCAAAAGTTTTAGTTTTCGAGGGTAATAGCTACGTATGTTGAAAAAATGAAGATATTAGACTATTTTATGATTGCAAATGGTAAAGAATGTGATTAAAGGCTCTTTTCCTATTCAAAAGTTTTAGTTTTCGAGGGTAATAGCTACGTATGTTGAAAAAATGAAGATATTAGACTATTTTATGATTGCAAATGGTAAAGAATGTGATTAAAGGCTCTTTTCCTATTTCAAAGTTTTAGTTTTCGAGGGTAATAGCTACGTATGTTGAAAAAATGAAGATATTAGACTATTTTATGATTGCAAATGGTAAAGAATGTGATTAAAGGCTCTTTTCCTATTTCAAAAGTTTTAGTTTTCGAGGGTAATAGCTACGTATGTTGAAAAAAATGAAGATATTAGACTATTTTATGATTGCAAATGGTAAAGAATGTGATTAAAGGCTCTTTTCCTATTTCAAAAGTTTTAGTTTTCGAGGGTAATAGCTATGTCTGCGGAAAAAATGAAGATATTAGACTATTTTATGATTGCAAATGGTAAAGAATGTGATTAAAGGCTCTTTTCCTATTTCAAAAGTTTTAGTTTTCGAGGGTAATAGCTACGTATGTTGAAAAAATGAAGATATTAGACTATTTTATGATTGCAAATGGTAAAGAATGTGATTAAAGGCTCTTTTCCTATTTCAAAAGTTTTAGTTTTCGAGGGTAATAGCTACGTATGTTGAAAAAATGAAGATATTAGACTATTTTATGATTGCAAATGGTAAAGAATGTGATTAAAGGCTCCTTTCCTATTTCAAAAGTTTTAATTTCCGAGGGTAATAGCTACGTATGTTGAAAAAATGAAGATATTAGACTATTTTATGATTGCAAATGGTAAAGAATGTGATTAAAGGCTCTTTTCCTATTTCAAAAGTTTTAGTTTTCGAGGGTAATAGCTACGTATGTTGAAAAAATGAAGATATTAGACTATTTTATGATTGCAAATGGTAAAGAATGTGATTAAAGGCTCTATTTCAAAAATTTTAGTTTTCGAGGGTAATAGCTACGTATGTTGAAAAAATGAAGATATTAGACTATTTTATGATTGCAAATGGTAAAGAATGTGATTAAAGGCTCTTTTCCTATTTCAAAAGTTTTAGTTTTCGAGGGTAATAGCTACGTATGTTGAAAAAATGAAGATATTAGACTATTTTATGATTGCAAATGGTAAAGAATGTGATTAAAGGCTCTTTTCCTATTTTAAAAGTTTTAGTTTTCGAGGGTAATAGCTACGTATGTTGAAAAAATGAAGATATTAGACTATTTTATGATTGCACATGGTAAAGAATGTGATTAAAGGCTCTTTTCCTATTTCAAAAGTTTTAGTTTTCGAGGGTAATAGCTACGTATGTTGAAAAAATGAAGATATTAGACTATTTTATGATTGCAAATGGTAAAGAATGTGATTAAAGGCTCTTTTCCTATTTCAAAAGTTTTAGTTTTCGAGGGTAATAGCTACGTATGTTGAAAAAATGAAGATATTAGACTATTTTATGATTGCAAATGGTAAAGAATGTGATTAAAGGCTCTTTTCCTATTTCAAAAGTTTTAGTTTTCGAGGGTAATAGCTTTTTCTGTGGAAAAAATGAAGATATTAGACAATTTTATGATTGCACATGGTAAAGAATGTGATTAAAGGCTCTTTTCCTATTTCAAAAGTTTTAGTTTTCGAGGGTAATAGCTACGTATGTTGAAAAAATGAAGATATTAGACTATTTTATGATTGCAAATGGTAAAGAATGTGATTAAAGGCTCTTTTCCTATGTCAAAAGTTTTAGTTTTCGAGGGTAATAGCTACGTATGTTGAAAAAATGAAGATATTAGACTATTTTATGATTGCACATGGTAAAGAATGTGATTAAAGGCTCTTTTCCTATGTCAAAAGTTTTAGTTTTCGAGGGTAATAGCTACGTATGTTGAAAAAATGAAGATATTAGACTATTTTATGATTGCACATGGTAAAGAATGTGATTAAAGGCTCTTTTCCTATGTCAAAAGTTTTAGTTTTCGAGGGTAATAGCTACGTATGTTGAAAAAATGAAGATATTAGACTATTTTATGATTGCACATGGTAAAGAATGTGATTAAAGGCTCTTTTCCTATTTCAAAAGTTTTAGTTTTCAAGGGTAATAGCTACGTATGTTGAAAAAATGAAGATATTAGACTATTTTATGATTGCAAATGGTAAAGAATGTGATTAAAGGCTCTTTTCCTATGTCAAAAGTTTTAGTTTTCGAGGGTAATAGCTACGTATGTTGAAAAAATGAAGATATTAGACTATTTTATGATTGCAAATGGTAAAGAATGTGATTAAAGGCTCTTTTCCTATTTCAAAAGTTTTAGTTTTCGAGGGTAATAGCTACGTATGTTGAAAAAATGAAGATATTAGACTATTTTATGATTGCAAATGGTAAAGAATGTGATTAAAGGCTCTTTTCCTATTTCAAAAGTTTTAGTTTTCGAGGGTAATAGCTACGTATGTTGAAAAAATGAAGATATTAGACTATTTTATGATTGCAAATGGTAAAGAATGTGATTAAAGGCTCTTTTCCTATGTCAAAAGTTTTAGTTTTCGAGGGTAATAGCTACGTATGTTGAAAAAATGAAGATATTAGACTATTTTATGATTGCACATGGTAAAGAATGTGATTAAAGGCTCTTTTCCTATTTCAAAAGTTTTAGTTTTCGAGGGTAATAGCTACGTATGTTGAAAAAATGAAGATATTAGACTATTTTATGATTGCAAATGGTAAAGAATGTGATTAAAGGCTCTTTTCCTATTTCAAAACTTTTAGTTTTCGAGGGTAATAGCTACGTATGTTGAAAAAATGAAGATATTAGACTATTTTATGATTGCACATGGTAAAGAATGTGATTAAAGGCTCTTTTCCTATGTCAAAAGTTTTAGTTTTCGAGGGTAATAGCTACGTATGTTGAAAAAATGAAGATATTAGACTATTTTATGATTGCAAATGGTAAAGAATGTGATTAAAGGCTCTTTTCCTATTTCAAAAGTTTTAGTTTTCGAGGGTAATAGCTACGTATGTTGAAAAAATGAAGATATTAGACTATTTTATGATTGCAAATGGTAAAGAATGTGATTAAAGGCTCTTTTCCTATTTCAAAAGTTTTAGTTTTCGAGGGTAATAGCTACGTATGTTGAAAAAATGAAGATATTAGACTATTTTATGATTGCAAATGGTAAAGAATGTGATTAAAGGCTCTTTTCCTATTTCAAAAGTTTTAGTTTTCGAGGGTAATAGCTACGTATGTTGAAAAAATGAAGATATTAGACTATTTTATGATTGCACATGGTAAAGAATGTGATTAAAGGCTCTTTTCCTATTTCAAAAGTTTTAGTTTTCGAGGGTAATAGCTACATATGTTGAAAAAATGAAGATATTAGACTATTTTATGATTGCAAATGGTAAAGAATGTGATTAAAGGCTCTTTTCCTATTTCAAAAGTTTTAGTTTTCGAGGGTAATAGCTACGTATGTTGAAAAAATGAAGATATTAGACTATTTTATGATTGCAAATGGTAAAGAATGTGATTAAAGGCTCTTTTCCTATTTCAAAAGTTTTAGTTTTCGAGGGTAATAGCTACGTATGTTGAAAAAATGAAGATATTAGACTATCTTATGATTGCAAGTGGTAAAGAATGTGATTAAAGGCTCTTTGCTATTTCAAAAGTTTTAGTTTTCGAGGGTAATAGCTACGTATGTTGAAAAAATGAAGATATTAGACTATTTTATGATTGCAAATGGTAAAGAATGTGATTAAAGGCTCTTTTCCTATTTCAAAAGTTTTAGTTTTCGAGGGTAATAGCTACGTATGTTGAAAAAATGAAGATATTAGACTATTTTATGATTGCAAATGGTAAAGAATGTGATTAAAGGCTCTTTTCCTATTCAAAAGTTTTAGTTTTCGAGGGTAATAGCTACGTATGTTGAAAAAATGAAGATATTAGACTATTTTATGATTACAAATGGTAAAGAATGTGATTAAAGGCTCTTTTCCTATTTCAAAAGTTTTAGTTTTCGAGGGTAATAGCTACGTATGTTGAAAAAATGAAGATATTAGACTATTTTATGATTGCAAATGGTAAAGAATGTGATTAAAGGCTCTTTTCCTATTTCAAAAGTTTTAGTTTTCGAGGGTAATAGCTATTGTTGTGGAAAAAATGAAGATATTAGACTATTTTATGATTGCACATGGTAAAGAATGTGATTAAAGGCTCTTTTCCTATTTCAAAAGTTTTAGTTTTCGAGGGTAATAGCTACGTATGTTGAAAAAATGAAGATATTAGACTATTTTATGATTGCAAATGGTAAAGAATGTGATTAAAGGCTCTTTTCCTATTTCAAAAGTTTTAGTTTTCGAGGGTAATAGCTATGTCTGAAAAAATGAAGATATTAGACTATTTTATGATTGCAAATGGTAAAGAATGTGATTAAAGGCACTTTTCCTATTTCAAAAGTTTTAGTTTTTGAGGGTAATAGCTAGCGTATGTTGAAAAAATGAAGATATTAGACTATTTTATGATTGCACATGGTAAAGAATGTGATTAAAGGCTCTTTTCCTATTTCAAAAGTTTTAGTTTTCGAGGGTAATAGCTACGTATGTTGAAAAAATGAAGATATTAGACTATTTTATGATTGCACATGGTAAAGAATGTGATTAAAGGCTCTTTTCCTATTTCAAAAGTTTTAGTTTTCGAGGGTAATAGCTACGTATGTTGAAAAAATGAAGATATTAGACTATTTTATGATTGCAAATGGTAAAGAATGTGATTAAAGGCTCTTTTCCTATTTCAAAAGTTTTAGTTTTCGAGGGTAATAGCTTTGTCTGAAAAAATGAAGATATTAGACAATTTTATGATTGCACATGGTAAAGAATGTGATTAAAGGCTCTTTTCCTATTTCAAAAGTTTTAGTTTTCGAGGGTAATAGCTACGTATGTTGAAAAAATGAAGATATTAGACTATTTTATGATTGCAAATGGTAAAGAATGTGATTAAAGGCTCTTTTCCTATTTCAAAAGTTTTAGTTTTCGAGGGTAATAGCTACGTATGTTGAAAAAATGAAGATATTAGACTATTTTATGATTGCAAATGGTAAAGAATGTGATTAAAGGCTCTTTTCCTATTTCAAAAGTTTTAGTTTTCGAGGGTAATAGCTACGTATGTTGAAAAAATGAAGATATTAGACTATTTTATGATTGCACATGGTAAAGAATGTGATTAAAGGCTCTTTTCCTATTTCAAAAGTTTTAGTTTTCGAGGGTAATAGCTACGTATGTTGAAAAAATGAAGATATTAGACTATTTTATGATTGCAAATGGTAAAGAATGTGATTAAAGGCTCTTTTCCTATTTCAAAAGTTTTAGTTTTCGAGGGTAATAGCTACGTATGTTGAAAAAATGAAGATATTAGACTATTTTATGATTGCAAATGGTAAAGAATGTGATTAAAGGCTCTTTTTCTATTTCAAAAGTTTTAGTTTTCGAGGGTAATAGCTACGTATGTTGAAAAAATGAGAATATTAGACTATTTTATGATTACAAATGGTAAAGAATGTGATTAAAGGCTCTTTTCCTATTTCAAAAGTTTTAGTTTTCGAGGGTAATAGCTACGTATGTTGAAAAAATGAAGATATTAGACTATTTTATGATTGCAAATGGTAAAGAATGTGATTAAAGGCTCTTTTCCTATTTCAAAAGTTTTAGTTTTCGAGGGTAATAGCTACGTATGTTGAAAAAATGAAGATATTAGACTATTTTATGATTGCAAATGGTAAAGAATGTGATTAAAGGCTCTTTTCCTATGTCAAAAGTTTTAGTTTTCGAGGGTAATAGCTACGATGTTGAAAAAATGAAGATATTAGACTATTTTATGATTACAAATGGTAAAGAATGTGATTAAAGGCTCTTTTCCTATTTCAAAAGTTTTAGTTTTCGAGGGTAATAGCTACGTATGTTGAAAAAATGAAGATATTAGACTATTTTATGATTGCAAATGGTAAAGAATGTGATTAAAGGCACTTTTCCTATTTTAAAAGTTTTAGTTTTCGAGGGTAATAGCTACGTATGTTGAAAAAATGAAGATATTAGACAATTTTATGATTGCACATGGTAAAGAATGTGATTAAAGGCTCTTTTCCTATGTCAAAAGTTTTAGTTTTCGAGGGTAATAGCTACGTATGTTGAAAAAATGAAGATATTAGACTATTTTATGATTGCAAATGGTAAAGAATGTGATTAAAGGCTCTTTTCCTATTTCAAAAGTTTTAGTTTTCGAGGGTAATAGCTACGTATGTTGAAAAAAATGAAGATATTAGACTATTTTATGATTGCACATGGTAAAGAATGTGATTAAAGGCTCTTTTCCTATTTCAAAAGTTTTAGTTTTCGAGGGTAATAGCTACGTATGTTGAAAAAATGAAGATATTAGACTATTTTATGATTGCAAATGGTAAAGAATGTGATTAAAGGCTCTTTTCCTATTTCAAAAGTTTTAGTTTTCGAGGGTAATAGCTACGTATGTTGAAAAAATGAAGATATTAGACTATTTTATGATTGCAAATGGTAAAGAATGTGATTAAAGGCTCTTTTCCTATTTCAAAAGTTTTAGTTTTCGAGGGTAATAGCTACGTATGTTGAAAAAATGAAGATATTAGACTATTTTATGATTGCAATGGTAAAGAATGTGATTAAAGGCTCTTTTCCTATTTCAAAAGTTTTAGTTTTCGAGGGTAATAGCTACGTATGTTGAAAAAATGAAGATATTAGACTATTTTATGATTGCACATGGTAAAGAATGTGATTAAAGGCTCTTTTCCTATTTCAAAAGTTTTAGTTTTCGAGGGTAATAGCTACGTATGTTGAAAAAATGAAGATATTAGACTATTTTATGATTGCAAATGGTAAAGAATGTGATTAAAGGCTCTTTTCCTATTTCAAAAGTTTTAGTTTTCGAGGGTAATAGCTACGTATGTTGAAAAAATGAAGATATTAGACTATTTTATGATTGCAAATGGTAAAGAATGTGATTAAAGGCTCTTTTCCTATTTCAAAAGTTTTAGTTTTCGAGGGTAATAGCTACGATGTTGAAAAAATGAAGATATTAGACTATTTTATGATTGCAAATGGAAAGAATGTGATTAAAGGCTCTTTTCCTATTTCAAAAGTTTTAGTTTTCGAGGGTAATAGCTACGTATGTTGAAAAAATTAAGATATTAGACTATTTTATGATTGCAAATGGTAAAGAATGTGATTAAAGGCTCTTTTCCTATTTCAAAAGTTTTAGTTTTCGAGGGTAATAGCTACGTATGTTGAAAAAATGAAGATATTAGACTATTTTATGATTGCAAATGGTAAAGAATGTGATTAAAGGCTCTTTTCCTATTTCAAAAGTTTTAGTTTTCGAGGGTAATAGCTACGATGTTGAAAAAATGAAGATATTAGACTATTTTATGATTACAAATGGTAAAGAATGTGATTAAAGGCTCTTTTCCTATTTCAAAAGTTTTAGTTTTCGAGGGTAATAGCTACGTATGTTGAAAAAATGAAGATATTAGACTATTTTATGATTGCAAATGGTAAAGAATGTGATTAAAGGCTCTTTTCCTATTTTAAAAGTTTTAGTTTTCGAGGGTAATAGCTACGTATGTTGAAAAAATGAAGATATTAGACTATTTTATGATTGCACATGGTAAAGAATGTGATTAAAGGCTCTTTTCCTATTTCAAAAGTTTTAGTTTTCGAGGGTAATAGCTACGTATGTTGAAAAAATGAAGATATTAGACTATTTTATGATTGCACATGGTAAAGAATGTGATTAAAGGCTCTTTTCCTATGTCAAAAGTTTTAGTTTTCGAGGGTAATAGCTACGTATGTTAAAAAATGAAGATATTAGACTATTTTATGATTGCAAATGGTAAAGAATGTGATTAAAGGCTCTTTTCCTATTTCAAAAGTTTTAGTTTTCGAGGGTAATAGCTACGTATGTTGAAAAAATGAAGATATTAGACTATTTTATGATTGCACATGGTAAAGAATGTGATTAAAGGCTCTTTTCCTATTTCAAAAGTTTTAGTTTTCGAGGGTAATAGCTACGTATGTTGAAAAAATGAAGATATTAGACTATTTTATGATTGCAAATGGTAAAGAATGTGATTAAAGGCTCTTTTCCTATTTCAAAAGTTTTAGTTTTCGAGGGTAATAGCTACGTATGTTGAAAAAATGAAGATATTAGACTATTTTATGATTGCAAATGGTAAAGAATGTGATTAAAGGCTCTTTTCCTATTTTAAAAGTTTTAGTTTTCGAGGGTAATAGCTACGTATGTTGAAAAAATGAAGATATTAGACTATTTTATGATTGCAAATGGTAAAGAATGTGATTAAAGGCTCTTTTCCTATTTCAAAAGTTTTAGTTTTCGAGGGTAATAGCTACGTATGTTGAAAAAATGAAGATATTAGACTATTTTATGATTGCAAATGGTAAAGAATGTGATTAAAGGCTCTTTTCCTATTTCAAAAGTTTTAGTTTTCGAGGGTAATAGCTACGTATGTTGAAAAAATGAAGATATTAGACTATTTTATGATTGCAAATGGTAAAGAATGTGATTAAAGGCTCTTTTCCTATTTCAAAAGTTTTAGTTTTCGAGGGTAATAGCTACGTGTTGAAAAAATGAAGATATTAGACTATTTTATGATTGCAAATGGTAAAGAATGTGATTAAAGGCTCTTTTCCTATTCAAAAGTTTTAGTTTTCGAGGGTAATAGCTACGTATGTTGAAAAAATGAAGATATTAGACTATTTTATGATTGCAAATGGTAAAGAATGTGATTAAAGGCTCTTTTCCTATTTCAAAAGTTTTAGTTTTCGAGGGTAATAGCTACGTATGTTGAAAAAATGAAGATATTAGACTATTTTATGATTGCACAATGGTAAAGAATGTGATTAAAGGCTCTTTTCCTATTTCAAAAGTTTAGTTTTCGAGGGTAATAGCTACGTATGTTGAAAAAATGAAGATATTAGACTATTTTATGATTGCAAATGGTAAAGAATGTGATTAAAGGCTCTTTTCCTATGTTCAAAAGTTTTAGTTTTCGAGGGTAATAGCTACGTGTTGAAAAAATGAAGATATTAGACTATTTTATGATTGCAAATGGTAAAGAATGTGATTAAAGGCTCTTTTCCTATTTCAAAAGTTTTAGTTTTCGAGGGTAATAGCTACGTATGTTGAAAAAATGAAGATATTAGACTATTTTATGATTGCAAATGGTAAAGAATGTGATTAAAGGCTCTTTTCCTATTTCAAAAGTTTTAGTTTTCGAGGGTAATAGCTACGTATGTTGAAAAAATGAAGATATTAGACTATTTTATGATTGCAAATGGTAAAGAATGTGATTAAAGGCTCTTTTCCTATTTCAAAAGTTTTAGTTTTCGAGGGTAATAGCTTACGTATGTTGAAAAAATGAAGATATTAGACTATTTTATGATTGCAAATGGTAAAGAATGTGATTAAAGGCTCTTTTCCTATTTCAAAAGTTTTAGTTTTCGAGGGTAATAGCTACGTATGTTGAAAAAATGAAGATATTAGACTATTTTATGATTGCAAATGGTAAAGAATGTGATTAAAGGCTCTTTTCCTATTTCAAAAGTTTTAGTTTTCGAGGGTAATAGCTACGTATGTTGAAAAAATGAAGATATTAGACTATTTTATGATTGCAATGGTAAAGAATGTGATTAAAGGCTCTTTTCCTATTCAAAAGTTTTAGTTTTCGAGGGTAATAGCTACGTATGTTGAAAAAATGAAGATATTAGACATTTTATGATTGCACATGGTAAAGAATGTGATTAAAGGCTCTTTTCCTATTTCAAAAGTTTTAGTTTTCGAGGGTAATAGCTACGTATGTTGAAAAAATGAAGATATTAGACTATTTTATGATTGCAAATGGTAAAGAATGTGATTAAAGGCTCTTTTCCTATGTCAAAAGTTTTAGTTTTCGAGGGTAATAGCTACGTATGTTGAAAAAATGAAGATATTAGACTATTTTATGATTGCAAATGGTAAAGAATGTGATTAAAGGCTCTTTTCCTATTTCAAAAGTTTTAGTTTTCGAGGGTAATAGCTACGTATGTTGAAAAAATGAAGATATTAGACTATTTTATGATTGCAAATGGTAAAGAATGTGATTAAAGGCTCTTTTCCTATTTCAAAAGTTTTAGTTTTCGAGGGTAATAGCTACGTATGTTGAAAAAATGAAGATATTAGACTATTTTATGATTGCAAATGGTAAAGAATGTGATTAAAGGCTCTTTTCCTATTTCAAAAGTTTTAGTTTTCGAGGGTAATAGCTACGTATGTTGAAAAAATGAAGATATTAGACTATTTTATGATTGCAAATGGTAAAGAATGTGATTAAAGGCTCTTTTCCTATTTCAAAAGTTTTAGTTTTCGAGGGTAATAGCTACGTATGTTGAAAAAATGAAGATATTAGACTATTTTATGATTGCAAATGGTAAAGAATGTGATTAAAGGCTCTTTTCCTATTTCAAAAGTTTTAGTTTTCGAGGGTAATAGCTACGTATGTTGAAAAAATGAAGATATTAGACTATTTTATGATTGCAAATGGTAAAGAATGTGATTAAAGGCTCTTTTCCTATTTCAAAAGTTTTAGTTTTCGAGGGTAATAGCTACGTATGTTGAAAAAATGAAGATATTAGACTATTTTATGATTGCAAATGGTAAAGAATGTGATTAAAGGCTCTTTTCCTATTTCAAAAGTTTTAGTTTTCGAGGGTAATAGCTACGTATGTTGAAAAAATGAAGATATTAGACTATTTTATGATTGCAAATGGTAAAGAATGTGATTAAAGGCTCTTTTCCTATTTCAAAAGTTTTAGTTTTCGAGGGTAATAGCTACGTATGTTGAAAAAATGAAGATATTAGACTATTTTATGATTGCAAATGGTAAAGAATGTGATTAAAGGCTCTTTTCCTATTTCAAAAGTTTTAGTTTTCGAGGGTAATAGCTACGTATGTTGAAAAAATGAAGATATTAGACTATTTTATGATTGCAAATGGTAAAGAATGTGATTAAAGGCTCTTTTCCTATTTCAAAAGTTTTAGTTTTCGAGGGTAATAGCTACGTATGTTGAAAAAATGAAGATATTAGACTATTTTATGATTGCAAATGGTAAAGAATGTGATTAAAGGCTCTTTTCCTATTTCAAAAGTTTTAGTTTTCGAGGGTAATAGCTACGTATGTTGAAAAAATGAAGATATTAGACTATTTTATGATTGCAAATGGTAAAGAATGTGATTAAAGGCTCTTTTCCTATTTCAAAAGTTTTAGTTTTCGAGGGTAATAGCTACGTATGTTGAAAAAATGAAGATATTAGACTATTTTATGATTGCAAATGGTAAAGAATGTGATTAAAGGCTCTTTTCCTATTTCAAAAGTTTTAGTTTTTGAGGGTAATAGCTATGTTGAAAAAATGAAGATATTAGACTATTTTATGATTGCAAATGGTAAAGAATGTGATTAAAGGCTCTTTTCCTATTTCAAAAGTTTTAGTTTTCGAGGGTAATAGCTACGTATGTTGAAAAAATGAAGATATTAGACTATTTTATGATTGCAAATGGTAAAGAATGTGATTAAAGGCTCTTTTCCTATTTCAAAAGTTTTAGTTTTCGAGGGTAATAGCTACGTATGTTGAAAAAATGAAGATATTAGACTATTTTATGATTGCAAATGGTAAAGAATGTGATTAAAGGCTCTTTTCCTATTTTAAAAGTTTTAGTTTTCGAGGGTAATAGCTTGTATGTTGAAAAAATGAAGATATTAGACTATTTTATGATTGCACATGGTAAAGAATGTGATTAAAGGCTCTTTTCCTATTTCAAAAGTTTTAGTTTTCGAGGGTAATAGCTACGTATGTTGAAAAAATGAAGATATTAGACAATTTTATGATTGCAAATGGTAAAGAATGTGATTAAAGGCTCTTTTCCTATTTCAAAAGTTTTAGTTTTCGAGGGTAATAGCTACGTATGTTGAAAAAATGAAGATATTAGACTATTTTATGATTGCAAATGGTAAAGAATGTGATTAAAGGCTCTTTTCCTATTTCAAAAGTTTTAGTTTTCGAGGGTAATAGCTACGTATGTTGAAAAAATGAAGATATTAGACTATTTTATGATTGCACATGGTAAAGAATGTGATTAAAGGCTCTTTTCCTATTTCAAAAGTTTTAGTTTTCGAGGGTAATAGCTACGTATGTTGAAAAAATGAAGATATTAGACTATTTTATGATTGCAAATGGTAAAGAATGTGATTAAAGGCTCTTTTCCTATTTTAAAAGTTTTAGTTTTCGAGGGTAATAGCTACGTATGTTGAAAAAATGAAGATATTAGACTATTTTATGATTGCAAATGGTAAAGAATGTGATTAAAGGCTCTATTTCAAAAGTTTTAGTTTTCGAGGGTAATAGCTACGTATGTTGAAAAAATGAAGATATTAGACTATTTTATGATTGCAAATGGTAAAGAATGTGATTAAAGGCTCTTTTCCTATTTCAAAAGTTTTAGTTTTCGAGGGTAATAGCTACGTATGTTGAAAAAATGAAGATATTAGACTATTTTATGATTGCAAATGGTAAAGAATGTGATTAAAGGCTCTTTTCCTATTCAAAAGTTTTAGTTTTCGAGGGTAATAGCTACGTATGTTGAAAAAATGAAGATATTAGACTATTTTATGATTGCACATGGTAAAGAATGTGATTAAAGGCTCTTTTCCTATTTCAAAAGTTTTAGTTTTCGAGGGTAATAGCTACGTATGTTGAAAAAATGAAGATATTAGACTATTTTATGATTGCAAATGGTAAAGAATGTGATTAAAGGCTCTTTTCCTATTTCAAAAGTTTTAGTTTTCGAGGGTAATAGCTACGTATGTTGAAAAAATGAAGATATTAGACTATTTTATGATTGCAAATGGTAAAGAATGTGATTAAAGGCTCTTTTCCTATTTCAAAAGTTTTAGTTTTCGAGGGTAATAGCTTTGTCTGTGGAAAAAATGAAGATATTAGACATTTTATGATTGCACATGGTAAAGAATGTGATTAAAGGCTCTTTTCCTATTTCAAAAGTTTTAGTTTTCGAGGGTAATAGCTACGTATGTTGAAAAAATGAAGATATTAGACTATTTTATGATTGCAAATGGTAAAGAATGTGATTAAAGGCTCTTTTCCTATGTCAAAAGTTTTAGTTTTCGAGGGTAATAGCTACGTATGTTGAAAAAATGAAGATATTAGACTATTTTATGATTGCAAATGGTAAAGAATGTGATTAAAGGCTCTTTTCCTATTTCAAAAGTTTTAGTTTTCGAGGGTAATAGCTACGTATGTTGAAAAAATGAAGATATTAGACTATTTTATGATTGCACATGGTAAAGAATGTGATTAAAGGCTCTTTTCCTATTTCAAAAGTTTTAGTTTTCGAGGGTAATAGCTACGTATGTTGAAAAAATGAAGATATTAGACTATTTTATGATTGCAAATGGTAAAGAATGTGATTAAAGGCTCTTTTCCTATTTCAAAAGTTTTAGTTTTCGAGGGTAATAGCTACGTATGTTGAAAAAATGAAGATATTAGACTATTTTATGATTGCAAATGGTAAAGAATGTGATTAAAGGCTCTTTTCCTATTTCAAAAGTTTTAGTTTTCGAGGGTAATAGCTACGTATGTTGAAAAAATGAAGATATTAGACTATTTTATGATTGCAAATGGTAAAGAATGTGATTAAAGGCTCTTTTCCTATTTCAAAAGTTTTAGTTTTCGAGGGTAATAGCTATGTCTGGGAAAAAATGAAGATATTAGACTATTTTATGATTGCAAATGGTAAAGAATGTG